>NC_077227.1:4268540-4328540 GCF_027887165.1 Monodelphis domestica | reverse complement strand
AGCAGTAGCCTGATAAAACCTTCTCATTTTTTAAAGTCCTTAAAGCTGCCTTTGAATGACTCATTCCCCTGGTTCTGTCATTTCCCTCAGTATCAGATATCCAAGTCTTCCCAGGTTTTTCTGAAAGCTTTCCCTTCATAATTTCTTGCAACACAATAGTACTCCTTCATGTGTATATTCCCTATTTTGTTCATCCATCCCCTGTCTTATGGGCACCCCGTGTAGAAGCCCATGCTTTGCTGCCTCAAATGCCTGTTGATAGTTTTGTGGATCCTTGGTGGGTTTTGCTGGTACTCATCTCTCTCTTAATCTGCGCTTCCTCTAATACGCCTTCACCCTTCTCTCTTTTCCCTTCTGGATGAAGCGCAGGCAACTCTGGGTGTATTTCCGTGTCGTCTTCCTTCCTTTACCCAGATCAGACGAAAGAGAAGCTGTAGAGTCCGCTCCCCATTCCTCACTGTTTCTATCAAAATAACAAATGTGGTTAGTAATGCTTGTTAAGCATTTTAGTTTTACTATCTAAATCCAATGAAATCCATAATGCAATTGATGTCCATGGCCCTTCTCCGACTCCATTTGGTGACTGTAACTCTCTGAAGCTCTCCGATTGGACGATAGGCTCTGCCACTCACCTGGAGGCCACATAGACTTCTTGCAGACAAGGGAGGTGAGGAGCAACACCCATTCTTCTGAGTATTGCTGCCCTTGGAATCCGATTTCGGCAATGACAACAAAATTTACATGAATGTATGTTCGTTTTCAGGATTCATTGACCCCTGATCAGGGAGTAATACTTGAAATTATTCTGGAGCCGGTAAAGCAATGGGACACAGTGGAAAGAATACTGAATCTGCAGTTAGATGACCCGAGTGGAAATCCTGCATTTGCTAATTTATCCATGTGACTACGGACAAATCTCTCAACCTCTCTTGGCCTCAGTTTTCTTTTCTGTAAAATAAAAGAATTGGAATCTAACCTCTGAGTTCCCTTCCAGCTATAGATTATGGTTCTGGGCTCCAGATTATCTCTAAAGATGTAGTGAAAGAGGCTAATGCCAAGATGGTGGATGGGCAGGAAGCAATATGGCTGAGCTTCCCAGTACAAATCTTCTCAACATAGCTAGAAAAACTCTTTAGACTCAGTCTTGATGGAGAAATCCAGAAAAACTTTGTCTAGCCCTCACTGGCTTAGGCAAATGGGCAGGGAGGTCTTCTGACACTGGGGACTGGGCTTACCATCTATAATATTCTAGCCCTTAGGGAAGAGTCTGTGTATAGGGGCAAAATTAGGTTCTAGGGCACTCCCAGATCTAGACTGGTGTCAAGGACAGGTGCCAACTGGCAGCTTCGTCACAGATCCAGAGAGGACTGAAAAGGGAGATCTGCAAAGAGGAAGAGGAAGTGTCCACTGGTAGGAAGGTCTTGGACTGTGTCCTGAGAATGGAGGAAGTTCAGGAGGCAGTAGCGACAGTGAAGCAGAGCAGGATCTCAGTTCCTGCATGCAGTCCAGTCTGCAGGAGGAACAACTAGGGAAGGAGCTGAAACCAAAGGGGAACCTGCAGTTCTGTCCCCATGAACAGAGCTTTCCAATGGACTGTTGGAGGCTGCTAAATCCAGGGGCATCTACTAGGACTCTGACAGGAGCTCAGACCAGACAGGAAACTTGGTGTTGGATCAGACTGCTCAGGGAGCACTGAAAGCTGACAGTCTCCAGCCTGGCCCTGAGATCTCACAAGAACCCAACACTCAAAGCCCCAAGAAAGAAGCAACTGGATGAGCCTCGATTTTTCCTTCATAAGTGTGACAGAGCCCAGTTCTAATATCAGCCCTGAAGTCAGGGACCAGCCTGGAACAATGGATAAACAAAAAGAGAAGCCCATGGTAATGAGGTAATATGGCGGCAGGGTGCTTGAGACCCAAACACCAAAGAAGACAATGACTCCAAAGCATCTACAAGGAATGCCTCGGAAAAATTCAGTGGCCACCAATGGAATCAAGAAAGAACAATGCTGTTGATCTTGAATTAAAAATATTTTTCTTAAAAAAAAACTTAAAGAAATCTTAAGGACAAATGCTAAAGCAACAAAAGCAAAAATATTTCGAGATATAAACTTCTATTTCAAAAAATTGAACCTAAACGTATAAATTAACTTAGAAAACCAACCCCAAATTCATTGTATTTGTTCCTTTTTTTCTCCAGTGGATAACCTTTATTATTGTTATTATTTAGGCTTGCAATCAATTTATTCTTTTTATTGTAGTTCCTTTATATGTCAAACAAATGTTTCAGACTATTCTACTCATCATATTCATCATTTCTTATAATATTGTTAGATTACTAAGTTACAATTTGTTCAGTCATTCCCAAATTATTGGGAATATGAATAGTTTCCAATTGTTTGATATTATGAATAATGCCTCTGATATCTATGTACGTTTCAGCAAATGTCTCATTTAAAAATACCATTTTGGAAGGGCTTTGAGTCTGATCTCTCAAGAGATGGAGTCTGCTCCTTGAATTCTGATTTCTATCTGACCAGGAAGCAAAGAATTCTTTCCTTGTGCCAGAGCATGGACCAGAGGTTTAAAAACATTTTTAATGGCTCTTATGTGATCTAATCTAGGTTCCAGGGAGAGTGAAAGAAAAGTGAAAGAGAGTGTTAAGAATCAGTTTTTTAAAAAAATATCCTTATCTTCTGTCTGAGAATCAATACTAAATATCAGTTCCAAGGCAGAAAAGCAGTAAGAGCTAGGTGACTGGTATCAAGTGACTTGCCCAGGGTCACACAACTAATAAATGGCTGAGGCCAGATTTGGAATCCACAGTTTTAAAAACCATCTTCACCCTACACCAAGATAAACTCAGAATGGGTGAATGACCTGAATATATGTGGGAAACTGCCTGCAGCTCCCACAAGAAAGGAAAGATAGAAGTTTATCTCTTAGGGGGAAAAGGATCTGAAGCCCTGGGGAATGGTAAGAGAGAGACTGACAGGGAATCGTATGGAAATCGAGCTACACAGACCTAGCTCCGTCCTCCCACTTCACAGGGATGTGAGACAGTGAGAAGACTATAACACAACACCATGGGAATCAGAAATGAGTTTAGAGATCAGTAGAGGCAAAGCCACAGTCCTTAAAGCCATGCTTTAAACAGGGACTGTTATGGCATAATGATAGGGGTTGGAGAAGCAAAGGTGATTCACAGAAACAAAGGAAACTGCATAAGAAAGACTGAGTGACCAGAGGCCAGCTCCAAGAGAGAGAGAGAAAAAGGTGGAAGTAAGGAAGGAAGATAAGTGGGTAAGTGGTGGGCTGGTCCTGTGTTGCTCATCTTTTATTGACATTCATATGCAAAGATACATAATGCATATTAATTGGAGACATAGTGGATTGTCATTGGTTCAGATGTAAATCATGACAAGATAGAGGCTTATCCTTTTTCAGCCTGGTGAGAACAAAGAAACCTGATTTTGCACCTAAACCTGTTGGGATCAAAGTTCAGTGCCTTTCTTGCCATGCACAAGACTGAGTATGCGCTCTCCTAAGACAATCTTTACATTTTAATTATTTCCTTTGTCCATACATAGGTGTGGACTGCTACAACATAAAGAAGGAACCTATAACCAAATTAGGCAAACACAGAATAACATACTTGTCAGATCTTTGGGAAAGGAAAGACTTTAAAACCTAGAAAGCTAGAAAAAAATCACAAAATGTAAAATCAATAATTTTGATTACATCAAATTAAAAAGTTTTTGTACAAACAAAACGAATGCATCCAAAATTAGATGGGAAGCAACAAATTGGGAAACAATCTTCATTACAAAAACTTCTGACAAAGGTCTAATTACTCAAATTTATAAAGAACTAAACCAATTGTACAAAAAATCAAGCCATTCTCCAGTTGATAAATGGGCAAGGGACATGAATAGGCAATTTTTAGTTAAAGAAATCAAAACCATTAATAAGCACATGAAAAAGTGCTCTACATCTCTTCTAATCAGAGAGGTGCAAATCAAAACAACTCTGAGGTATCACCTCACACCTAGCAGATTGGTTAACATGACAGCAAAGGAAAGTAATGAATGCTGGAGGGGATGTGGTGAAGTTGGGACAATAATGTATTGCTGGTGGAGTTGTGAATTGATCCAACCATTCTGGAGGGCAATTTGGAACTATGCCCAAAGGGCACTAAAAGACTTGTCTGCCCTTTGATCCAGCCATAGCACTGCTGGGTTTGTACCCCAAAGAGATCATAAGGACAAAGACTTGTACAAGAACATTCATAACTGCGCTCTTTGTGGAGGCAAAAAATTGGAAAATGAGGGGGTGTCCATCGATTGCGGAATAGCTGAACAAATTGTGGTGTATGTTGGTGATGGAATACTATAGTGCTCAAAGGAATAATGAACTGGAGGGATTCCATGGGGACTGGAATGACCTCCAGCAAGTGATGCAGATTGAAAAGAGCAGAACCAGGAGAACATTGTACACAGAGACTGATACACTGTGGTACAATCGAATGTAATGGACCTCCATGCAGTGATCCTGAACAACTTGGAGGAATCTACGAGAAAAACCACTATCCACATCCAGAGGAAACACAGTAGGAATAAAAACACTGAAGAAAAACAACTGCTTGAATACATGGGTCGAAGGGATATGGTTGGGGATGTAGGCTCCAAATGAACATGCTGGTGTAAACAACATCATTGAAATAAGTTCTGATCAAGGACACAAATAATACCCAATGAAATTGTGCATTGGCTGCGGGAAGGGTGGGTGGAGGGGAGGGAGGGAAATAAAGTGAGTATTGTAACCAAAAAAAAAAAAATTAAATAAAAATTTAAAAAAAAAAACATCTTCAACCATTAATTAGCCCAAGGGTAGGCATCCTTAATGCAATATTTGTGTCCAATAGATTCATGATTGGCCTCTCATCAAAGGTAAGGGATGCACATTAACATTGACATTCTTGCTATGAATGAAGAAATTATTTGAAAGTCATAATCTTTTCACATTATTTCTTTTTTTTAAATTCCCAGTAATTTCCCCCTTCTCTCCTCTCCCCACTCTATAGAAGATATCACCCAACAAAAGAATATGTATGTATAAATTATGCCTTTCATGTTTCTATTTGTCAGTGCTTTCTCTGGAGATAATTAATAATAATAATTCATAAGTCATTCTTCAAATATTAATCTCTAGTTGTACATAATGTTCTCTTGGTTCTACTGTAAGTCATAGTTAAATGGAAGGAAGGCTTAAAGGTTCCCTTTGGAGAGGGAAAAAAAGAAAAAATATTGTACATCATTTGCCCAAAGGCAATAAGAATCATTATTTCATGGAAAACGTGTTCATTTTACCTGACACTGCTTGGGGTGAACCTAAGAGAAAACCTCACCTTAAACACAATTATTCCATCTGCTGTATGTGATGAAGTGACTGAGAAATTCTACGTAGAACTGGACAAGATTGAATGAATAGCAGCAACATATGCCAGAGATCCTAAGTGAGAGGTTCTCTTGGTATCACTGAGAATTGGTCAAATGAGAGCCATAGCTAGAGTGTGGATCATTATCTACCAAAGAAGTGTGTTAGGTAATGAGTTAGAGGGCTGACAGAATATATTAAGAGGATACACTCCTGGGAGGTAATCCAGAAACCAGAGGAAGCATGATGGAGAGCACTGGGGTGTGAGTATTTTGCAGATACTGTATTAATTTCTAGATATTAGGAAGATTTGCTTGAGATCTGGGTCAGAAATACCATCTAGTCTGCTACTTTTTGCATTTTCTTTGTCCTTGGAAATTCCAAGGAATGACTTTCTTTTTAACAGAATTTGGTTAATAGATGAAGAGGAGAGGGGTCCTTTTCTGGGGAATGTGACCTGTCCATCCGTGGGGATGGGGAGAAGGGATGGACCACTTCTTAATTAGCTATCACCAATTCGAGATGTTTGGAGATGGTCAAGAGGACTGAATAATGAGCTCCTAAAAATCTATTTATTAGGCTGCCTGACCCAACTCTGGTCATTCTTGGTTGCAAGAAAGCCATGGAGACCTGTATCACTCTATCAGCTATGGTGGTGACTTAACCAATAAACTCAATATAATCCATAAACTTGTATTCTTATCCCCAAATCAGTCTCTCTAGATCATTTTAATTATAACAGGAGTCAAGATGAAGGAAGGGAGAAACACAAACATTGGTCATATGTCTTGGGGTTTGGCAGTTCTGTAAGGGGGGTGGAGTTCTGTGGGTTTGTTTGATCATAATCAAACCTTATGAGCTCCCACCTGAGAAGTAGATCTCTTTTCTTGTCCTTGCCTTATTCACAGAATCTTGGGTTGGCTGACAGAAATTGGCCAGATATGTTGGAATATCATTGACATCTCTTTTACTCTTGGCCAAGACTGGTCACAAGACATGGAACACCTACTCCCTGGCTTTGACCCTCAAGCCTAGGTAATCATCCCAGGCACCCTAGAAACTTCTTTGAGCCTGAGCACTTTGCAAAGCTTCTTTTGAGTTCATTCAATTCTCTGTGGCTGCTTTCCTTTATACAGGTAGAATGTGGACAATAGCACACAATTCCTACTCAACATTTGGCTCCCACTTTCAGTTGATTCACACACAGTTGACTTACACAGAATATTTTATTTTATTTTATTTTTGGAAAATTTTATTTAATTAGTTAATTTAGAATATTTTTTCATGATTACAAGATTCATCTTCTTTCTCTCCTTTCCTCCCACCCTGCCATAGTCAATGAGCAATTCCACTCAGTTTTACATGTGTCATTGATCAAGACCTATTTCCATATTATTGATAATTGCCCTAGGGGAATCATTTAGTCTACATCCCTAATCATATCCCCATCAACCCATGTGATCAAGCAGTTGTTTTTCTTTTGTGTTTCTACGCCCACAGTTCTTTATCTGAATGTGGATACATTCTTTCTCACAAATCTCTCAGAATTGTCCTGGGTCATTGCATTGCTGCTAGTGGCAGTCAGTTACATTAGATTATGCTACAATGTATCCGTCTCTGTGAACAATGTTCTCCTGGTTCTGCTCCTTTCACTCTGCATCAGTTCCTAGAAGTTATTCTAGTTCACATGGAATCCCTCCAGTTCATTATTCCTTTGAGCACAGTAATATTCCATCACCAAAAGATAATACAATTTGTTCAGCCATTCCTCAATCAAAGGACATCCCCTCATTTTCCAATTTTTTGCCACTACAAAGAGCACAGCTATGAATATTCTTGTACATGTCTTTTTCCTCATCATCTCTTTGGGGTACAAACCCAGCAGTGCTATGGCTGGATCAAAGGGCAGACAGTCTTTAGCACCCTTTGGGCATAGTTCCAAATTGCCCTCCAGAAAGGTTGTATCAATTCACAACTCCACCAGCAGTCACACAGCATTTTTTAGCTGGAATTTTGGAAACTAGTAATATGAGAACTCTGTCAACGTGGGCCATGGAACTAAGTAACTGGAGCAAACCGGAACTTCAGGAGGTCATTTGGGGGCTTTAGGTTAACACAGCATTAGCCAAGAAAATATTGGTTCTGACACTTTAACCTGGCAGCCCTTGACTGAATCAACTAACTCTGTGGGCCTTCATTTTCTCAGCTATAAAATGAGGGAACTGGACTGGGCCAAAGGTTCTTAACCTTTGTTGTGTGCCCTGTGAGCAGTCGGTCTGGGGAAGCCCAAGGATCTGTTCTCAGAATCGTATCTTGAAATGCATGAAATGAAATAGAAGCACTTTTATTTACAGATGCTTATCAAAATGTCCACTGCTTTCAAGTTCTGGTTGAGAGCCCTTGGACTGGCCAATTTAGGAGGTTCCTTTTATCTGGGGGTCTTTGATGCTATTAACTTGGCTTCTTAGAACCTCTCCTGGGGCTGTTTTGTTTCTGGCTTTTGGTACACATAATTGCCTGGCCCCTGTTTCTATTCATATCGCCAATCTATATTGGTGCTTCTTTTTTCTGCATCATTGGGGCCCCAAATGAGCTCTATCAATAGCTTCTGCTCACACCTCTACATACCTTGGAGGCTACATGTGTAGGGCAGAGGAATGGAGAAAGGCAGGGAACTGAGTTCCTGTCCACAATTTCCCCAGCCCTTTCTCCACATTGGGACCCTCCAAGTTAAGGGCCACCCAAGCCAGGTTTGAAGGTGGTACTTGGCTTTGGACCTTTTGGTGGAGATTCTGGGCAGGCCTGGCTCTTATTCCATCGCTAATCAGGGCTGGAAACCAAGAGGAAAGACTATTTCCAGTCTCATTGGGCAGAGCTCTTCTCCATAATGGATGCTGTCTGGTTTCCTCCTGAAAGGCTCACAAGACCTTTATCCTGTCTGTGGATGTGGCTGATGGGAGATTAAGCAGCTGCACACACAGAAAGCTTACCCAGGAAGTCGGCGCAGCTGTTGTATGGCTTATATGCCTGGAAGCAAGGATGGATCATTTCCAAAAGGCGGCCCAGGGCCCCTGCCTTCGCCTTTCAGGCTTTATTAGCCATCAGAGGACATTCTCTCCTTCTATAGCCATTCAGGTCATTCAAATACCACGTCTGATGAGCTTCCATATTTTTGCTGGGCTGATTGCATTTGTCCAACATTTCCATAAGGTAGAAAAGGGAAAGGGAGATCACCATCACTCCCTAGTCCTTGTTCAGTATCTTGTCACAGCTAGGAAAGAGCCCTTGGATCCCCGGGGATGGATATGCTCCATCTCCCTGCCTTACATAGGCTGCTCCCCTTACCTCAGGGGCCCTCTGACTTCAAAAGCCTAGTTCAGACATCACCGGCTACTGAGGTCTTTCCTGGTCACCTTGAGCAGTAGGGATCTCTTGAAATTACTTCTGGGAAGGGGGGATGGAAGGGAATAAGCATCTATTAAGCCACTACACTGTTCTAGGCACAAAGATGATCTCATCCAATCCTCCCAACAACTTTGGGAGGTAGGTGTTATTTTTACCTCCAAGGTCAAGGAGACTGAAGCAGGCAGAGGTTAAGTGACTTGTCCAGGGTCACACAATAAGCCTCAGAGGCCAGACTCCTGGTCCAGCTGTGCCATATGAAGCTGCCTCAACAGTACTTTGTATGTCACACTTACCTACCCGTTTCCACACCCCATCCACCAGGAGAATGCTTGCTTTTGGAGGGAAGAGACCATTTCATCTTCTCTTTGGTCAGGCAGGGATGCTGAGAAGCGGAGATCTGAAGGAGGAATTAGGTCCAAGGACTGTGGCTAGAGTGTGAGAGAAGAGCCAGCCATTGGTTTGAGGGAGAACAAGGCAATCAAGAAAAGAACTGTGAAGAAGCACAACTGCCCAGTCCAGTCCAGAGTAGGGGATCCTGTTCTCAAGGGGAGCTGTGTGAAGCAGCCAAGTGGAGCTGAGAGATGGAGAGAGTATTCAGCCTTGAGCCAGGAAGACCTGGGTTTAACTCTGACCCAAGACTCTGACTAGCTGCAGGACCTTGGAAGTCACTTCTAAAAGCCTCAGTTTCCTTCACTGTAATATTGGCATTGTGATTTGAGGATCAAATGAGATACTATTTGTAAAGCTCTTGGCACAGTGCCTGGTCCACAGGAGGCACTTACCAGATGTTTGTTCCTGCCTCCCTCTCTGTCTCTTCATGTAGTAAAAGGGTGCCAAGGTACTTGAGCTCTGAGTTACTTTGAGCCCTTGTCCCATACTTACATTTGTGCCTCACTGGCTTTGCATTAGAACTGTGTGCTTCCTCTTTCTGCAAACACTTCCTGAGTATTTGTGGGAGAGTACCCCATGCCCAAGTTTACAAGGAGAATATTTTACAACAACATTAGGACTTTGTTTTACATGAACTCTACACATCTGCATCCAAGGGTGGAAAAATACAGAAAATAAAAATTTTAGTTACACACTAAATCTGCACCATTTTCCTGAGCACTGTAATTCTCATTCTAGAGCCATGTTGGTGAAGGTGTGGCACACATGCACCAGCATGCCAGAAGGGCTTCTCTGTTCCCCCTCTCCACCATGTCTGAGGATAATTTTCATATGTCCAGCAGCCCAATGTGAGATCTCTCATCCTCCACTGTCTGGAGTAATGTGGGGGGCTCACAAGTTACTTGAAGGTGCAGTTTCTCTGAAAGGTTCACCAACACAACACTAGAATGTTAGTATGACTCATGAGATTGTTTTGTGCCAAACATTAGCTCCCACATTAGACTTTTTTTTTTTTTAACTCTCACCTTCTATCCTAGAATCAATACTAAAGTATCAATCTCAAGGCAGAAGAGCAGTAAGGGCTAGGCAATGGGAGTGAAGTGACTTGCCTCGGGTCACATACCTAGGAAGCATCCAAGGCCAGATTTGAACCCAGGACCTCCTGTCCCCAGGCTTGACTCTATCCATTGAGCTGCCTAGCTGCTGGAGTTCTTACTTGTAACAAGCTATGTCTGCCCCAGAGCAGGGCTTCTCTTTGCTTCATTAGTGCTATTTAGTTATTAATAATGGCCCCAGAATGCGAGAGGAGTGATGCTAGGAGCTCCAAGATGCCAAAGAAAAGTTGCCAAGTGCCCAATTATGCTTGTATAAGAAATACTTCATACGTCATCAAGAATGGGCTTCACTGGTGGAATGTTAAGTAAGATGAGGTCCCAATTGTTGTTATTGCTTGGAGGTTAAGGAGACGCTCACTAGTGGGTGCTCATGAGCTGTGAGCTATAGTTTTGGGTGGACTGGAGCCCCTGGAGCCATTAGAGCCTCACTGCACAAGGCAGTGGGAGCTCGTCTGGGCCCGACTTCAAGCTCGTCGGTCCTAAGTTGGGAAAGTGGCATAGAGGGCATGCAATCGAATTCAGATTTGGTACTGGGCGCACCACTTAATGGTGTATTTATTGTAGGAAACGGGTCATGAAGAGCCTCTGACAAGTTGTTTTTTTCTTTCAAAGTCACGCTCTCATGTTAAATTAAATTGGTTTGGTAAATGTTATGCAGACATTACTTTTGCAATTTAAAACTTCTTATTATGAATGCTTTTCCCTTAGAGGGAAATGGTTTACAGAGTAGTTGGCCATCTGTCATCCATGGAACGTTGATCACAGCCCAGCCTGGCCCTGGAGGTAAGAGTGGCTTCTTTATGAAAGAACATATTTCTAGCCCAGCATCCCAAGTGTGCCCTGGGAGCTGCTGCTCTCTGTGTTGGACTACTTTAGGGCATCTGAAATCGAGCTTCTCCATACATCCAGCAGAGACAGAGTTTTTACCCCATTCAGCCCCCAAGTGAACATATTTAGAAAAAAAAGCCCACACAATTATCTTTCTCTAATCTCACCCTAATGTGGTGGGATTGTCTCCTGTTGATGTCAGAGGAATCGAAAAGTAAGTCTTAGTGGCAAGAACCTTAGTCATTGTCCCTCCCTTTCTCTCTTCCTCCTTCTTTCTCTCTGTCTGTCTGTCTGCCTCAGTCTCTTTCACAAAAGCTGAGAAACAAATGGTTCTTTTTAAAAAACCCTCTTCTTCTGTTTTAGAATCAATGCTAAGTATCAGCTTCAAGCAGAGGATCAATAAGGGCCAGGCAATGAGGGTTAAGTGACTTGACCAGGGTCACACAGCTAGGAAGGGTCTGAGGCCAAATTTGAACCCAGGACCTCCCGTCTCTAGGCCTGGCTCTCCATCCACTGAGCCACCTCTACTTCCTCATAATAGACTCAGTGAATGGGGAAGAGGGATGCTGAGCTGATTGGAATACTTCACTGTCTCCATGTTCAAAGCTCATTCGGTGTCTCCTTCTGTATGTCAACACAGCTGTCATCGCCGATTCATTCCTGGCTTATGCAAAGAGACAGCTTGAACCTGCCTCCCTGTGGGTCCCGGGTTCTTGCTCGCTCTTGGGCCTCCCCGTGTCACCTCTAAACGGCCTCAGGTGAAGCTTCTCTGAACAGGTGGAAGGACGGCTGTTGGGAAGTGAATAATTCATAATGTTGCTAATAAATGAACTGGCGGGCGAGGGGAGCCAGGGGATCAGGTGCCCTCATGTCGGGGAAGCCTTCGAATACGTGGCCCAAGCTCCTGCCGCTGTTTTCCCGACTGTCGCTAAAGCCTGTACAAAGGGAAGCCGAGTCACCAGACCCTGCTCGTCGATAATGTCCATCCTGGCTCACTGGCTCCCTTCTGCCCTGAGGCTGGCCCTGGCCATGGGGGTGGCTCCGAGCCCTCCCGGAATGGGCACTGGAGCCCACCAACGCGTCTTCCATAGACAAGTTTGAATGCCACTCTGTAAGCATCTCAGGCAAGGAGCTGAAGAGGCTCAAGTCCCTCCTTTGCTTGGAACACCCTTGTGCTCTTCCCTGGAGATCAGTTTCCTCATCTGTGACCCAGTTCTGCTCCCAGGGATCATGCGGGTGCTAGGTGCCTCTCGAGCTAGTGCCTGCCCCCCGAGGGCCTTGTGTGGGACAAGCAGGGGCACAGATGAATAAATGCCAAGGAATAGGAGTGAGAGAGCAACAGCACTGGGAGGACCCAAGGCAGGCTTTGGCTGGGAAGTGACCCCTGAACGAATCCGGGCTCTAACCATTCAAGAGCATGAGGCTGCCTTTCCTGGCATGGGAAGGGGGGGCAAGCCATGGAAGCCAGGGGAATGGAAAGTGGCAGAAGCTCTGCTTTCAGATAGGCCAGAGCAGAGGGTGGAATTATGGAAAGGACAGCTGAAACCGGAGTGAAGAGCTTTACAATGGAGGGAGGGCTGAGTTGGGTTTGATCCTTGGGTCAGTAGAACAAACGAATGATGACTGACTGACTGAATGATGAATGAATGAATGCATGGATGAAGTGTTTGCTGTGTGGAAAACATTGTGCTGGGGCCTGGATAGAAAAGCAAGATGGCCCCTTATTGTGCCGATCTCACATTGTCAGAGAGGAGATTCCCACATCGGGAAGGTTATGGCTGGAAGCCACATGGGATGGCCCTGGGGCTTTGGGGGGGGGACAGCAGAGCACACAGACCTGCCTCTTCTTTCATGCCATTTCCACTGATCCACATATCAGCTTCTTGTGTTGAACCCTAACCCCGACAGGGCCAAATTCCCAGGAGGGGACTTGCTTCTCTTGGCTTTGGGAGCTGTGGCCGTTATACCTGCTGGAGCAACACAATCATCAGGCTGGCTGGCTTTGGAGGCTGCCAGACTGGAGGCACTGCTCTTTGGAACACTCATGCCTTCAGGCTCTTGGGCTGTCTTCAGAGTCAGAGGACAGATGATGGTCAAGGTGGTGGAGATGGCTTGCCTTGCCTCCCATCTTCCCCTCTTGCTGCCTCCTGTCTCCTTCTTGGGATGCCCTGGCTGACTGCCCTGCCCTACAGTGTACCTGTATATGGCAGTTGGCAGGGATGACTGGCCCCTTCTTTACAGGAGTTGCCTCCCCAGATGATGGCTATGAGGCCTGGGCTGAAAGCAGGAATGGTGGCCTGGAGTGCTGTGTCCATCTGCCTATGGTGCCAGTCGGTCAGCCGTGGTTGCTCCACAATGGAGAAAGGCAAAGGTTTCTGGGAAAAGAGAATTGATTCCCTTTTGGACATGCAAAGTCAAAGTGTCCACAGGACATCTGTGTGAAGAAATATTGGTTAGTACTATATTGGTATATCCATTTACCTAAGTGGATTCATAGATTTATGTATTGTTTGTGTAGAGAAGATAATATTTGAACCTAACAAAAGACTTGGGGGGGGGGGAGACAGAGACAGAGAGAGACACACACAGAGACAGACAGACAGAGAGAGACAGAGAGAGAGAGAAAAGGAGAGGAAGAGGGAGAGGGAGAATCTGGGACAGGACCATGGAGAATATCCATGCTTCAGGGGCTAAAGATAGGCAAAGCAAGAGCAGAGCCAGAAGAGGAACTGAGGACTCAGGAGAGGCTTGTCCCCAAAGCAAAGAAGGATGGGCTATCCAGGAGATGGTGTCAAAAGCTGAGAGCTTACAGGGGATGAAGACTGAGAGGGCCATTCACTTCAGTAGTCAAGAGATGGCTGCCAACTTGGGACAGAGATGGTGGGTCATCATCATCATCATCATCAGGGTGGGTCCATGCTTTGGGTCTCCCCCGGAGGCCACGTGGCGTGGCCTGTCGTTTGGTAACTGTCTAACTGGAAAGAGCCAGGAATTGAAGTTAAATAAAGAAGCCATTCATCCAAGGGAGCCGGGATGTGATTTATTCTTGGATCAATCCTGACAAATAAGAAGAGGTCAGCACAGAGTAGGGAGACCAGCAGAGTAGATAGGAAAGCCAGTAATTAATGAAATCTGATGAGGCTAATGAAGCCCAAGTCAAAGGCAGTGAAGGGAGCCATCGATTGCGGATACCTGGGGCCTCCTGAAGTCAGGAGGATCTATCCATTGTCCCACTGCCATCCGATGATGATGCTTCTCGACATTTATCTCTAGGAGGTGGGTGAGCAGGAGTGAGGGAGGGAAACTCGTGCCCAGCACATAGTAGGCTCATAGCTAAAAAGTGCTTGTGGAAGGAGTGATGGGCAGAGGGGATGCTTAATTGTAGGTAGCAGAAGACTAAAGGAATCTGCTCTTCCCTAACAATTTTAAAAGGATGATGAATAATAACAACACTTATATAGCATTTTCTCCCCCCCCCCCCCCATTATTTTGGAGCCTTTCGATGACCCTGTGCAAAAGGTACTGCCAAGGTTATGAATCCCATTTTAAAGATAAGGAAACAGATTTGGTTACAAAATCAGGTGGGATTTGAACCCAGGACTTCCTGACTCCAGGGGCAGATCCACTATCTACTCTATCTCTCTGCCTGAATAGAGCTTCCCAAGTGAAGAATTGTATTTTTAGAGCTGAAAAAGACTCCTTGTGCTTGCTGCTGCCAGGCTCCAGTATCTCCAAATGAGAGCATAATAAAGCTAATTTTATTATTATGAAAAATGCAATTGTTATTGTTGAGACAAAGGGAGTGATTTAATTAAAGATCACAGATAGTGTGTCAGGAAAGGCTGCCCCGGTATCTTTCCGGGTAATGAGTTGCCTCGGGGGCCAATAATCCTGCTCTGATTAGGCTTGTGCCGAGGCAATCCGGAGCTGCCTTTCTGCTCCTCCCTCCGCAGCATCAGCACCCAATGCCAGCTCCCCTTGGGCACCCACCTCAGGGGGTCCGAAGAGGCTGCTGGGGGGGGGGCTGGTCATGTGCTCCCTCTCGCAGAGGCTGATGGGAAGAGGGCAGAGCGGAAATGGTCAGGCACTGTGGGGCAGGAAGGAGACCCAACAAACTGGAGAGGATCTGGCAGGGCCTGCCCTGGGGCGGGGGAGGGCTTACCCCTGAGGGCAGGATTTGAACTGAGTCTCCTGGAAGCCAGAGAGGCACAGCTGAGGGGGAGCCGCTCTGTCTCTGGGATGTAGAAGAAGCCCGGAGGTGTCGGAAGGGCCCAGGGGACCAAGGGCTTTGGGCACCCCAGAGAGGCTTTCTTTCACGCTGGACCAGTGAGGGCTTCATTGGAGACGGCCTTGAAGACCATCCAGTGCAGCCTCTCCATTTTCCAGGTAAGGAAACTGAGGCCCATGCGGTGAAATCACCCGTCCAAGGTCATACAGATTGCATATGGGATGTATGAAGATCGGGGAAAGCAATGGCAAATCCCCGCTGGACTTCGGCTCCACGGGGTCGGGCGGGGATGGCTGTGTTCCAGCTGGCTGGCTGGGGCCTGAGCGCCACAGAACTGGAGAAACCGGGGGCGGGCCGGAGAAGTGGGTGGAAGGGACCCTGCGGGGAGGAAGGACCCAGGAAGGCAGGGAGGAGGAGCTCGAGCCTAGCTGCAGCCAGAGCTTCCTGAGGAGAGCCTGAGGCCGGGAGAGAGCTGAGGAAGGGGGTGAAAAGAGGCCGGGGAGCGGGCAAGCTTCGGAATCCGCTGAGACCCCTGAAGCCCCGGGACAGCGTGCCAGAGTTGGGGGCGGGGCTGCTCCTCCTGGCAGCGTGCCACGGCGCAGAAAGCAGTTGTTTGGCCACCAGAGGCGTGGTTTGATCTAGCCCTTCTCCTCGGGAAGCCCGGGTGAGCCTCCGCCTCGGGATCTTTTACCCGCGCACCTGGAGGGGGCGTCTCACTTATTATATGCAAAGAGACAAACCTGCCCTTTGGGAAGCCGCCTGAGCTGCCTGGGGGAGGGAGCAAAGCCTTAATTCCTGGAGTCGCACCATCCCCCCATCCCCGCCGCCAGAGGGGGAGTTTTATGAGCCCAAACTGTCCCCTCTTGCCTCATGCATCTCTCTAGCCAGATCCAGCCATGTGTTCCTGGAGGGAGATTTTCATACTGTCAGATCTCTGTGTATGAAGACATTCTGTGCACACGAAGGGAACGCCTTGTCCTTTTCCGAGGCCCTGGGATGTCTGAGAGACTGGGGGGAGCTTGGGCGCTGTCCTTGCTGCGGCCTACTCCTCTAACAGGGGCCCCACCAGATTCCTCTGCCATCATGGAGCCTCAGGAAAGGACACGAGCAAGGTGTCTTCTCCCTGATTAATAATCACCTTTCTTCTACTTTTAGAGAGTTCCTTTTAGTGACACGTTCCACAAATAGCTCATTAATTCTCCCAACACCCCTATGACAGGCAGATGGCAATATTTACATCTCAGTTCTCCAGAGTGGGACCTTCTCAGGAAGAGAGTCATTGATTTAGTGGCCTGTGGTCAGATTAGGAGCAGGCAGTGGGGTGGTCATAACAGCCACACAGGCTATTAGGGCACCTACCTGCTTCTCTGCCCATGGGTGGTCCCAGTCCCAGTGTGGAGCAGCTTGTGCCTGAATAGCCTTTGCTCTAGGGAACATCTATTCTCTTTCTCTCATTCTGTCTTCTGACTCTGACTTGTTTCCCAATCAAATCCTGTTCCCTCCTCTCCTCCCCCTCCCCAGTTCCAATAGAAGCCATCCTTGTAACAAATGAACCAAATTAGCATCCCTCTTCCTTCTGGAGCTACTTTCTCTACTCTTGTTTACCCTAGTGGGCCAGGACCCCAAAGACCCCTAACTACTTGTCCCTTCAGGATTCCAGGGCTAACCCTGAGGTTTCTGCTTCTATATTGGTTCTTGTGACCACTCCCCCCTAGCAGTATATTTCCCATTGATTATCAGCCAGACTTAAGCAGCTTTTCTAAGGTGTATTTACCAAGTTGTTACCTGAAGCCCACCCGATCTCCTTTGGCACCCACGAAGTTCTTGGGGAGAGTGGGCTCACCCATAAAATACAGTAGCAATGAGGCCCACATAGAGGGAACATGAGTGGCAGAGGTCTAGACCACAGCTTCTTGGTTCTCCCTTCATAGAGACCCCATGAAGTTCTCTCCTCTGGACTCCTGGTGTCAGTGCCTTTATCAAGTTCACAGCTGGTCCTTCTCCTTGCCCAGGTGAGCTCCCTCGGAAGTGCTCACTGATCTGGGATTTCGGGCTTTCCACATCTCTGTGGAGGCACTTTCTCCAGAAATTGTATTCCTGGTTCCCACATGACCCTGTTTCAGTCAGGTAATAAGTCAAGAAGCATCTATTAAGCCCAGCGCTGTGCTAAACCCTGGGTGAACAAAGGAAACTTAAAACCTAATTTCTTCCCCCAAAGAGCTTGTCATATGGTGGGGGAGATAGCATGAACACAGCCATGTCTATACAAGAGCTATATAGTGGAAAACTCAGAGGAAAGGCAAGAAGCCGGGTGGGAATGAAGAGGGCAGACTGACAAATGATTCCTGTAGAACGTGAGCTCTGATCTAAGATACGACAGAAGCCTGAGCAATCTGCTGGAAGATAGAAAGATGGAGAGAGAGCCAGGGGCATCCAGTTGGGTCAGTAGATAAGAGCCAGGCCAGGAGGTAGAAAGTCCTGGGTTCAAATATGACCTCAGACACTTTCTAGTTGTGTGACCCTGGGCAATTAATTTAACCCCCATTGCCTCCCCTACTACTCTTCTGCCTTGGACTCAACTCTTTTCCTCCCTCCCTCCCTCCCTTCCTCCCTTCCTTCCTTCCTTCCTTCCTTCCTTCCTTCCTTCCTTCCTTCCTTCCTTCCTTCCTTCCTTCCTTCCTTCCTTTCTTCCTTCCTTCCTTCCTTTTTTCTTTTTCTTTTTTCTGTTTCCTTCCTTCCTTCCTTTTTTATTTCTCTCCTTCTCCTTCTCCTCCTCCTCCTCCTCCTCCTCCTCCTCCTCCTTCTCCTTCTCCTCCTCCTCCTCCTTCTCCTTCTCCTTCTCCTTCTCCTTCTCCTTCTCCTTCTCCTTCTCCTCTTCCTCCTCCTCCTCCTCCTCCTTCTCCTTCTCCTTCTCCTTCTCCTTCTCCTTCTCCTTCTCCTTCTCCTTCTCCTCTTCCTCCTCCTCTTCCTCCTCCTCCTCCTCCTCCTCCTCCTCCTCCTCCTCCTCCTTCTCCTCATAGTATTGATTCTAAGATGAAGATAAGGATTTTTAAAAAAGAGAAAGAAGGAGCATTCCAGGTATTTATTGGGAAGAGTCTATACCAAGGAATTGAGTCAAGAGACAGAGTATGGTGAAGGAAGAAAAACAGGTAGGCCAGTCCAAGAGTAGGCCAGACTACAATGCCTGTATAGTAGAATATGAGAGGGAAGAAAAGTAGTTCATCAGTTCATTTAATCCTTGTGACATTTCTCTGCATTTCTACTTCTGATGGCACACACTAGTGCAGAGCTCAAGCTGTAGAATGAGAAGCCCGTTTCTAGCCCTGGCCATTCTGGCCATCGTCTCTTTTGCTTGACTTTGAATTTGTTAGGAGGGTTTTGTTTTTCCTTTCTGGGGGGGGGGGAAGGAGAGGGAGAGGAAATAAATGCTTGTGAGTAGAAAAAAGAAAGTTCAAGTACATCCATGCACCGGCGTGTTCATCTAGTCCTCAGTTGATGGCTAGCTCCACCCTCTCTGCGGAGGCTCATTTCCCATCAGCTCTGCTCTCCTCTCCTACCCCACATTCCCCTTGACCAGCCCTGTTTCTTATTCCTTGCACAAGACATTCCATTTCCCACCTCTGTGACATTGAATAGGCGGTCCGCTGTCCTTGGAATTATGTCCTCCTCCTCTGCCTCCTAGAATGCTTATCCTCTCTTATCCCCACCCCACCCCCACCCTATCCCTCAGTGACTTTTCTTCCCCAGAAATATTTTCTCATTTCCTTAGTATCTTTGGGGCAGAGGGTACACCCCGTTGGGGTCAGAGACCATCTCTTGTCCTCAGATAACCAATCCCCAAGTACCAGAAGTACTTCACACACAAAAGATGCTTTTTCCGGTTTTTAAAGTCCTTACCTTCTGTCTTAGAATGGACATGATTCCAAGGCAAAAGAGCAGTACGGGCTAGGCAACTAGAGTTAAATGACTTGTCCAGGAAAACACAGCAAGAAAGTGTCTGAGGCTGGATTTGAATCCAGGACCTTTGGTCTTCAGACACTCTATCCACGGGGCCACCTGGCTGTCCCTGTTTTTACATTACGAGTTGCCTACTTTTCTTGGTGGCCTTGGGAAGGAGATGAGCGATTCCTTCCACTAGTGCGCGGCTGCACCTGTTCTTTAACTGATAATGGGAGTGAGTCGCCTGAGGTCCCCGAATCCTTCCTTAGAAGGCGCAGGGAAGAGGCAGAGCTTAGACCGAGGTCAGCGGGCCTCCTGGGCCGGCTCTCCTTTTGGCACTTACTTCTTGGACGATGCAATTTAAAACACTTTCCTGGAACTGAGCCGGGAGAGCCCAGTTTCCTAGTCTGGCACCTGACGTTTGACGAGCGGCCTTTGGGTTCCGGCTTGGTGATGATTAACTGGCCCTCGGCTCCTGGGCCGGCTCATTTTCATTCCTCGATGCCGACTTCCCGGATCCACGCGAGCCGAGCCGAGCAGCACCCGAGCCTTCTGCTCTTCATTAAGGTGCTAATGCCGAAGTGAAACAGCCATTTCAGTGGTCTGATCCAATGAAGTACTTCGTGTCGGTGAGGAGAGCTCAGGAGGGGGCGGCTGGATACACCACTGGGCGCGGGGAAGAGGAGAAGCGAGCAAAGGAACACGTGGCCTGGGCTAAGGGGACTTCGGGGTGCAGGGAAATTTACACCCAGCCAGTTTACGGGAGGCCTCGGCTCCCCACGCTCTTCTCCCAGGCTACTGCCGGAGCACCCTGCTCGGACTAATCTCGCTGTTCTGATTGGAATATTCAAGCACATCCCCTGGAAGCGAAGCGGGGCCAGCAATTACAGGCCCAGAGACAGGAGCCCGATCAAATTAAGCACTGTTTAGAGAAGGATGGAGCATCCCTGGCAAGTGTATCTGGAGAGGAGCCCTTCCGGGCTCTGGGGAGTTCCGGGTGCAACTGCAGGGGATGTGCGCTCCCCTCGGCAGACTTCACTTGTCTGCTTCCATGCTTTCACAGTGACTACTCAGTCTTCCCAGGGACACAGAGTGGCTCTGCCCCTGAGTAATCTCTCTCTTCTTCTCTCTCCCTCCCTCCCTCCTCCCCCCCTCCCCCCCTCTGTCTCTCCCATTTCTTTCTCTATCCCCTCTTTTTCTCTTCTCTCTTTCTCTCTCTCCCTCTCTCTCTGCCCTCTGCCTCTCTTCTCCCTCCCTCCCTCCCTTCCTCCCTCCCTTCCTCCCTCCCTTCCTCCCTCCCTCTCTCTCTCTCTCTCTCTCTCTCTCTCTCTCTCTCTCTCTCTCCCTCCCTCTCTCTCCCTCCCTCCCTCCCTCTCCCTCTCTCTCTCTCCCTCTCTCTCTCTCTCTCTCTCTCTCCTCTCCTCCTCCTCCTCCTCTTTCTCTGCCTTTCCTCATTCTCTACCCTCTCCTTCTCTCCCTCCCTCTTTCTCTCTCTCCCTTTCTCTCTTTTCCCTCCCTCTCTCTTTCCCCTCTCCTCTTTCTGCCTCTGCTATCTCTTTCTCTACCCCCTCTATCTTTCTCTCCTCTCTCTCTCCCCCTCTTTCTCTGCCACTCCTCTTGTTCTCTACCCTTTCTTTCTCTCTCTTCCTCCCTCCCTCCCTCTCTCCATCTCTTTTCCCTCCCTCCCTCCCTCTCTCTCTCTCTCTCTCTCTCTCTCTCTCTATCTCTCTCTCTCTGTCTCTCTCTCTCTTCCTTCCCTCTCTCTCCCCCTCTCTTTCCCTCTCTGTCTCTATCTTTTGTCTCTGTTCTCTCTCTCTCTTTCCATCTCTATGTCTCTCTTTCTCTACCCCCTCTCTTCCTCCCCCCTCTCTCTCCCCCTTACCCCCCCTCTCCCTCTCTCTTTTCCCTCCCTCTCTCTCTCCTCTCTCTGCCTCTCCTTTCTCTGTCTCTCTTCCTCTCTGTCTCTCTCTCTCTCTCTGTCTCTCTCTCCCTCTCCCTCTCCCTCTCTCTCTTCCTTCCCTCTCTCCCCTGCTCTCTCCCCCTCTCTCTTTCCCCCTCTGTCTCTGTCTTTTGTCTCTGTTCTCCCCCTCTCTTTCCATCTCTATGTCTCTCTTTCTCTTCCCCCCTCTCTCTACTCTCTGTCTTTCCACCCCGGCTCCAGAGCCTCAGCATGTGAAGTGAACTGCTTTGCAGAAGAATCCCAGTCCAAAATCAGTTATTTGTAGGCAGAGAAAATGATTGTAGATGAAGAAAATAGGAAAGTGTGTGGGGTGGGGGTGGGGGTGGGGAGGGATGATGACATCCCTGCTGTGTAAATCTAGGAAATACAGGTTGACTTGAGTGGCCTGTGAGTTTAATGAGAGCTGTCCAAAAGCGTAATGGGTTGGCTAGAGAAATGCTGAGTTCTCCTTTCTGGAGGAATTCAAGTTAACAAACCCTGTGCTAATCACTGGGAATACAAATACAAACTTTAAAGAAGTCCCTTGCCCAAAGGAGCTTAGATTTTAATGGTGGAACCCAACCTGTAAAAGGGAGCAGAAAAAGAGAAGTCAGGATGACTGGGGGAGAAGATGGGGGGGGGGGGCTATGATAGAGAAAGCTCCAAGAGCTGGGAGTACAGCTCGGGGAGGACTAAAGACATCATTGGCTTGGACATCCTCCTTAAAATGGAGGTTCTGGGAGGAACCAGCTCACCAGAGGAAGAAGGTGTGGGGAGTGAGAGTACTTGGCCCCCCGGGGAGAGTCCAGGAGTGAAGTGGATTTCTAGGATGAACTTTTCTGTGGCCTGCATGGTAGAGAAAGTCTAGAGCCAGGAGTGCAGCAGAGCAGGGCAGGAAAGAAGACTTCCAGGAAAGCCTGGAGGAGCATTTGTTAGCTGTTTTGTAGGAGACCCAATTTGGACGATCCAATTCAATTCAGTCAACATTTGTTAAGCATCTACTGCTTGTCTGGCATTCATTAAGCACTGGGAATCCAGTTGATAAAAGGAAAGAAAGATTGTCTCTGTCCTCAGGGAATTTAAAGTGGAGAGTGGAGGGGAGACACAACACCCAGAAGGAGGCTGGAGAGCCCTGAAGGGTGGATGCCAAAGCCTTTATTTTGACACAGACTAGATATGGGATCTTGGTCATTTATGAAACTATTTTAATGATTCGTAAAGTGGGGATAAGAACTCCTGTTGAGCTCAAAGGGTTTTTGTGAGGACCGTGTAAGATGAAGCAGAATCTGAGCAAGCTTTTGGAGCAGAGCCATTATTGGTAGCATGGTTGCAGAGACCCTAAGTGCTGCTATGGATGCCCACACTCTCCAGAGGAGAATCCACCAAAGGTCCAAACCGAGCCGGTGAGAATGGGCTCACTCTGCTTACAAAGGGCATCTGGGACTTCTGATCCCTCCTTCTTTAGAAAGCCCTTGCCTTGAAACAAGCTTATTTGGAGACTGAGGTATGAGTTGTAATTCCCATTTCATCAGAAAGCAAACTGAGACTCTTTAGTGAGCCTTCTATCGGCACACAGTGAGTGCCAAAGTTTGGATGATAATCCAGGTGTCCCACTCCAAGGCTGAGCTTTTCCTGGCCACCCTCTCTGCGGTTTCCATGACTTGGAGAGCTGGGGAGTGGCTACTGCAAGGAGCAGAAGGCAAACCAGCTGGGAGGAAGGCGAGGAAGGAAAGGCAGGCGAGCTTTGCTAGTTATTAGAGGAACTGGAAGAAGGAAGAGTTGGAAGCTTTCTTTCTCTTTCAGGGCATTTTATTCATAGAAGTATCAGACTATCCGGGAAGGATCCGTGTTGATAACTACAGGGCTTTATTGTCTGTTTACTATATTATTATAAGAATAATCCAGAAGTGCATCTGGCCTTGTAGCCAGGGAGACTCCAGGATAATTTCTGCCTTAGATATTTATTGATTGTGTGAACACAGACAGGTCATGGGCAACTATTAGAAGTCATTCTGTTACAGAGGAATGACCAATCTGCCTCAGAGGACGGCATTTCCACACTGGGATTTTCCCGCACTAAGGAAAACAGAGATGCACGTTGTTTTCCTCTTCTAAATCCTCCTCAGCTATCGTATCAGAGTGCTGTTGGCTTGGGTACTCGAGCGCCATATTCATGGAGTGCTTGTTCTAATAGATTTTACCAAGCTGGGCAGGATTTGAGGATAAGTCCAAGGTCATGTGTCTACCCTGAGGGAGGGTCTAATCACCAGACTGGCAGGGAGTTGAATTTTTCCACCACAGCTCTTGGAGAGCATCGCCCAAGTTGCAGTGGAGTTTCAGTGTGCTTCTATGAAGGGATTAACACGCACATTAATGAAATTACAGATGCTTAAAAACTTGAACTATTGTTGGTAATAACAGCTCACACTCATAAAGCCACTTAAGTGGTGCTGAACGCTTTCCTCACCACAGCCCTGCCCATAAGTAGACTGGCCAAGCTTGCTGATGCCCATTTCACAGTTAAGGAAACTGAGTTTCAGGGAGATTAATTGACTTCCCCAGGATCTCACAGTTAGTAGGTGTTGAGGCCAGGAATTGAAGTCAGGCCTCCAAATGACAAGCCCAGAGCACTTTCTGCTACATTGGCATTCCTGTTTTCATGCTGACGCTGGCTCGCCAGGGCACACTCCTTCCCTTTCCCTGACTGATGTCATGACAGTTTCCAGATCAGCCAAGCTCGATATCCAGGTCCTAGAGCACTTCCATGAGTGCTGACTCTTGAAATCCTGCTATTCTATTTCCGGACTGGCTTTAAAGGAAGCAGATGACTTGGAGAACTTTCAAAGCTCTCCATGGACAGCTTTTCTTTCACTTTCTTGTAGCCATAAAAATGAGTTTTCTGCCTTTGGACCAACTCTGATTTGTGCCAGCAAGAATGCTGTGAGTTCATAGAGTAGACTTTTCTACCTCCCACGAATACTTCCAGAATATCTTCCTAACAAAATAAATGTCAAACTGCTCATTGGTTTCTTCCAGTTCTCAATTGTTCTAGACACAGGTTTTCTATGAGAAGTGCTTTGCCTTGTTTTGCAGAGAACTTCCTGCCCTTGTGGGAGCAGGTCTGCTTTTGTATCTTCATTTCTCCGAGGCCCCTGGCAATTCCCATTCCTTGTTTGTAGGTGTCCTTTTCATATTTGTTGTGTTTTCATTAGTATTGGTAATACCAGTGATATTCCATTGTCTCTGTGATCTCCTGGGTGCATTCCCTCTAAGGATGCTGATTTCCCCCATCTATCCCTGCCTGTCTTTTGCCCTTTCCTTTGTGTCCTCCCTTAAATAAGTGGTGGGATTCCAAGCAGTGGCACACCATGATTCCTTTGGACATTGTGAAGATGCACATAGGTCATTCACAGACAATCCATTGCTCTTCCAATGGAACTAACCATCTGCCTTTTAATTTGTGTTTCCTTGATGATATCCTCCATCCATTAGGTACTCCTATCTAATATGTTGGTAATGTTTCACTGCCTGCTCTCACCCACCCTGTGCTTCTCTGCTGTCCTGTGGGGAATGCCAACTTTCAGTTCTTTGGGGCCTATCAGGTTCCATGTCTTGCAACTGTTCAAGAACGCCAGAGGCATTGTGGTATATAGGAGGAGGGCCTCGGTTTCTGGGAGAATTATGAGCACTTTGCTATTTCCCAAAGGTACTCCAGCCCATTTATTCTTCTTGTTCAATTATATGGTGCTAATAGATCACATGTAAAAGTCAGTTTTTGTCACAGAATTTTAAAAACATTAATATTTCCGGGACTGGCCCATTAATCTAACGCTTGAGGTCTATTGCTCGATGCCAAATCAAGAATCAGAGATTGTTAGGGCTGGGTTAGGAAGATCCCGGATCAGAAAACCAGAGAAATTCAGAGTTGGGAGCAAACTGTATGGGCCATTTAATCCAAGCCCTGTGCCATAGGTTCAGGGTGGTACAAAGGCAAGAAGGATGGCTTTGGACTGAGAGGACCTGCATTCAGATCTCAGCTCTGCCACTTGCTAACTGTGCAACCTTGGACAAATCATCTAATCTCTCTGGACCTGTTTCTTCACCTGTAAAATTAGGAACTTGAAGGAAATGATGTTTAAAGTACCCTCCAGCTCTCAATCTTGAATCCTAGATTTAGAATTGGAAGGAATCTGAGAGATCCTCTAGTCCAATACCCAGACTTGAGAGACAAGGAAGTGAGACTTGCAGATTTTGGGGCATAACACAACTACAACAACAATAGTGTGGCAGGCTTGGTGGTAAAATGCTTTTCCTCTTAGCAGCTAGATGGTACAATGGATAGAGCACTGTGCTAGTAATTAGGAAGACTCATCTTCATGATTTCAAATTTGGCTCCAGCTATGTGACCCTGGGCAAGTCACTTAACCCTGTTTACCTCAGTTTACTCATCAGTAAAATGAACTAGAGAAGGAAATGGCCAACCATTCCAATGTCTTTGCCAAGAAACCCTGAATGGGGTCATGAAGAATCAGACTGAATAACAAATTTCAGACTCCCAAATCAATGCTTTCCCCACTACATCACACTTGATATGTGTTGTCTGACGTGTACACCTTCACCCTGAACAAGCTGACTTAGATACATAGACACTGTGTTCTCCTGGACTTTCTTGTTGTCTAATTACTTCTTCTCTCTCCTCTCCTAGCTCCTCAGCCTGTTCTTAACCCCTTAAATAACGGTTTCTGATTTTCTTTCCTTGGTTCTCTCCTTGACTCTCTCTGCGCTCTCTTTTCCAACAGTCTCAGTCACTCTTCAACTATCACCTCTCCCAGATAAAGCAGAATTCCTGGCATGTAGTCATACATATTTATTTCTGGAGGCAGCTAGACAGAAGATTGCTTAGTGATACGGGTCTGAAATCAGGAAGACAAGTTCAGAGCTGGTCTTTACACTTATTTGTTGTGTGATCCCGGGCACATCACTTAACTTAATGCCCCCTCTTATCTGGCAACTCCAAGGAATAAAATCCCCCTTCGAGTTTAAACTCATCACCACTGACCTCATCTTATGTTGTTCACGCGAGCCTTAACTGACTCCCCTTCCTCTCCCCTCTGGGATGCTATACTCCTCCCAAAGCCGTCCTTTATTGAAGGCAGAAACTAGCCTGTCAGCGCACTTTACCTTGCATCTGCAGTTCTGTCTGGTTTCAGCTCTTTGGAACAAGCTGCCTCTGCACCAGGCACCTCTTGGTGTCTTTCTGCCTCTTTGTATTTGTTGGCTATCCCTTTAGATTGTAAGACCATTGATGGCATGGGCTCTCTTTCTTTTTTGTTAATCGTATTACCAGTGCTTATGACAGTGCTTGGCACATAGTAGGCACTCAATAAACATTTACTGGACTTCTAAAAAACTCTTATGTTCGGTCTTAGAGTCAATACTAGGTATTGGTTCCAGGGCAGAAGATTGGTAAGGGCTAAGCATTGGGGGTCAAGTGACTTTCTTGGGCCACACCCAAGACCTCTCATCTCCATATTTTATTTGTTAGCCTGGTTTATTGGACTTTTAACCTCTTCTAATGAACTTCTGCTTGCCTCAGTTTTCTCAAATGTAAAATGGAGATAATAATTGTACCCACCTCCCAGGACTGTTGTGAGAATCAAATGATGCACTATATGAAAAGTGCTTAGCACACCTGGCTTGGATGCTTAATGAAGACTTATTTCCTGATTTGTCTTTTATATAGATTATTCTGATATTTCCATCTCTAACCATCACTTTGCTTCAGAGCTCTGGAGACATATTTTAGGACTGCCCCGAATGGGAGCACGTCCGTTAGGGAGACTTTTCCCTTTTGAGGAAGGTCAATTTGCTTAATATATTTAAAAGCATTTATATTGTTTAAACATTTTGTCTTTTTCTGATCTATACCCTTTGTTTTTTTTTAATTTTATAGTATTTTATTTGATCATTTCCATGCATTATTCATTAAAGACAAAGATCAATTTCTTTTCCTCCCCCTCCCCCATAGCCGACGCATGATTCCACTGGGTATCACATGTGTTCTTTATTCGAACCCATTGCCATGTTGTTAATATTTGCATTAGAGTGTTCATTTAGAGTCTCTCCTCTGTCATGTCCCCTCAACCTCTGTATTCAGGCAGTTGCTTTTTCTCGGTGTTTCCACTCCCATAGTTTATCCTTTGCTTATGAATGGTGTTTTTTTCTCCTGGATCCCTGCAAATTGTTCAGGGACATTACACCGCCCCTAATGGAGAAGTCCATTACGTTCGATTATACCACAGTGTGTTTGTCTCTGTTATACCCTTTGTTTTTATGTCACAACCATTGCTCAGTATATCCTTCTCCCAAAAATGTGATTCGGCAAACCTACATCCATTGTGACCCACCTTTACAATGTGGGAAAGAAGTATGTCATTTTGTAGTGTTTTCTAGGGGCAAATGGCACGCTGGAGCTTCTTCTTTTTTCCTTTTTTGTTATTCTCTTCACTGACATTATTGTCGTTCCTGGGCATGTGGCTGTCTCTGTTCTGCTAACTTCACTCTGTATCAGTTCAGGCGTTCTCTTGCCCCCCAACGCATGCATTCCCTCACCCTAAAATCAAGGCAGTCAAGAAGATGCAGGGAGAACAGTGTTGCCTTTTCCGTGGATTCCTGAAGACTGAAGAAGGCATCTGAAGTTTTCTTCTTCGTGATTCCCATCCTTCTCCGGGCTTCCTCGTAATACTCCACACATCCATGCATCTCAGCCTATTTGGCCATTCCTCAATGGATGGGCCCTCCTTTTTAACTGGGATGGCAGCGCCATCTGACTTAAGGAAGCCCGAAAAAGCGATGTGAGGGAAGAGTTGGCAATGAAGCCCATGGAAACGCAAATAACATTCCTCCACATCATGAAGTGTTGGTGCCAGTGCCCTTGTAAGTGGTCATTAAGGCTTAGAAATGTCATCTCTACAGATTTACATATCTATATACATACCAGTGTATACTTCTCATTGTCAGATTCTCCCCATTACCGCCTTCCCCATTTTCCACATATGGAAGCTAATACTGGGAGAAGGCAAATAATATACCCAGGGTCAGTTAACCTGCCTGGGCTTTAATTTCCTCGTCTGCAAAATAAGGGAGCTGAGCTAGATCGTCTATATGTCTCTATTTATTGCCTCTTCTAGCTCGAAATTTCTCTCCCTAGAATATGTTAGCTAAAGGGATGAATATGGAGTGTTAACATTTCAGGCTTGTAGCCCAAGGAGTTTCTGATGACACCTGATTTGTTTGCCTTTTGCGGGAGACAAAACTCCCAGGTGGCCAGTGCCATTAAAGGACGGTCACTTGTGGCTTTGCTGTCATTCTAAATGAAAACAAACCCACCGAAGGGACAGGCTAAGATTTCTGTCTTTCTGGGCTGTGACTGTTCTGAGACTCACTCCGGACTCTGTTTCCAGTGAATCCTTGTTCTGCATTTCAGGTGTTGTATAATAGCATTGCACTTGTGCCACGTGATAGCTAGCGTGTCTCCTCTTATCCTGGACATGGAGTCATGGAGGTCAATAGGTTGAGTTGGAATCACGGCTTCGAGTCTTTTTGTTTCTTGAAGATTGAAGGCATTGCTCGAGTCGCAGCTCCTTGAACCAAGAAGTCATATTTATTCTCTTGCATCCTTTGCCTTTGGCCTGAGGATGCCGGGCTGCCATGCTGCCTGTATTGCCAAGCCCCATCCCGCCATACTCCTCTTCCTTCCTTGCCTGCTGCATTATTGCAGGCCTCTTGTTTCCATCAAATCTCTCGTAGAGGCAGTCAGCCCAGATATTAGTTTTCATTTCTACAGTGGTCTCTCCCCCCCCCCCCCCCAGGATTGGAATAACTCTCCCGTTTCCCTTTCATTATCCCTTCATCTTCATTGGCTTTTGACTGCACACCCCAATTTGGCATCCTCTGCTAAATTCATCGACGAGCTCTCTATTTTCCAAAATGCTTTCAGAGATAAAGACCAGAACTACTATTAATCTTGCAGCACTCTCGGCAATGCTGTGTGACAATTGGATTTCTTATCAATGGGACTTGTTCTTCTTTCGGTTCTTATCGAAGACAATTCAGACTCAATTTGCAAGTAACATTTAATGAGCAGCTCCAGACCTTTCCCTTCCTCCTGTGGCTTCTACCAGCAAGTATCACAGCTTCTTACAGGTCTTAAAGGATTTGGAGGTTGGAGATTTGCCCTGCTTGGGAAATGTCATCATCTTGGGGCTGTACTTGGGTCAAGGTTCTGTACAGTTTGGGAGGTGGTTTCCCAGGCCCTCTGGAAGCCTTCTCAGCAGGCATTAGGGCTTGGCCCTCACAGGCTCAGACTTGGAAATCTCCGGATCTGGTATGAGGCAGCAGGAGAGAACTTCAGTAGAGGATTGGAACTGGAGC
This sequence comes from Monodelphis domestica, assembly GCF_027887165.1. Lineage (NCBI taxonomy): Eukaryota > Metazoa > Chordata > Mammalia > Didelphimorphia > Didelphidae > Monodelphis > Monodelphis domestica. Next base: position 4,298,828 of record NC_077227.1, on the reverse strand, counting down.
ACTAGTTGATGTAAGCCCTTGTTCTCCTGCATAGATCTCTCCCCTCAAGTTGCCTTTGGAAGAAGCTCTTGGCGGGTGGTTGGTCCATCCATCATTGCTTGCATTTTAGTAGTAAATTGGTGCACAAATTCTACGGAGTCGATAGCCAATGCCAGTGACTGCTTGAGAACTATTTCTTCTCAGGCTTTGCTGAAGGCTTGGCCGTGGCAAAGATTAGAATGTGTTCCCCAGCAATGGAAGCTCTTCACATGCCACCCAAGATGCTTAGTAAGTACTTTTGGTGCTGCTGCTTGCTACCCACAGTGACCAAGGTTAAGGAAAAACCAAGCCCCAACTGCCCGCAGTCATGGAGACAAGCCCGACGTAAGAGGCTTACAGTGTACTAGGAAATGATTTCAAGTGGAGAGACAGCCAGGTGTACGCGGGGCTCAGGGAGGGCCTCCGAGAAGGCTTCAGTTGGGCTCTGTGTGCACATAACCAAGGGTGCCCATTAGCCAGGACTTTCCAGGATCTGTTAAGTCACAGCGTGATTGCCAAGTATTCAGAGGATTCTGGAGACTTCACGGCTTCTCTGTTTCTGGTTCTTTTTTTAATTTAAAAAGTGGATGTACCAAATTCAAGAAACTCGACACTTTTGGAATCCAAAATAGAACATCCTCATTAGCTACTTGTGTAAATCTTGAAATTTCTCAGACTTGTGAATGTTAAAAATTTCCACATTGAGGAATCCTCCATTGGAACAAATTCCCTACTGGGAAACATTCCCCATTTTGATGTGAGAACTTGCCAGGATCAGAAATGGGAGGACCTCTACTCCACCCGCACTTAAGACTGCTTTAGGGGAGAAAACTCCTTGCTAAACAATGAAAGTACTTGGACCCATGCTTATAATAAGGCAAGGAGTTCTTTGAGTCAGGCCTGTTTTTAGAATGGATACAATGGGATGCTCGGTACCTAAAAGGGCAAAATTCCAGAGCAAAATGTTGCTTCTCTCTTGGCTTTACCCTTTTCTCCCAAAAGTTACTGAAGAAGTCAGATGAGTCCACCTTCATTCACGTCACTTTCAGTGTCCTCCTAAATATGGTGGAGTTGAGGAATCCATTATCCAATCAGAGTATATCAGAGCTGAAGGGGGCCATGCCAGTCACCTAGTCTGCTCCTCTAGACAATGAGCTATGAAGTGATTTGCCCAAGGTACCCATTTAGTAACAAATACTAATAGCCAAATCCTTAGACTCTAAACCTATAATGTTTATATATAAGCTCAAATATAATATAATATATATATATAATACAATATAAGAATATAAGCTCAAAACATTCTTTTAGAGTAGAGTAAACAGTGCCATAGAAGTCAAGTGGTTTGGGGGAATAAATGAACAAGTTGTGGTATAGGGTTGGAATGGAATACCATCATGCCATGAGAAACAATGAACAGGATGAGTTCAGAAAAATCTGGAAAAACATATAAACTGATGCAAAGTACAGCAAGCAAAACCAGGAGAATATTGTATACAGTAATAGAAATATTATATGACAATCAACTGTGAAGGACTAAACTATTATTAGCAAAACAAGTTTCTAAGATATCCACAAGTGACTCACAAAGAAAAATGCTCTCCCCGGCCAAAGAAGGAACTGTTGGAGTCTGACTGCAGATCAAAGCATGCCATCCTCCACTTTATTTCCTTCATGAGGTTTTTTTTTATGTGTGTGATATGAATCACACACATGACAAAATGATTGTCACAGCAATATGGAAGTAAGTATTACATGAAAGTGCATGTATAACCTACATCAGACCACCATGTGGGGAGGGGGAACTAGGAAAGAAGAAAATCTGAATTTTAAAAGGTCAAAAAATACCAATTGTCAGGGGGCAGCTGGGTAGCTCAGTGAATTGAGAGCCAGTCCCAGAGATGGGAGGTCCTAGGTTCAAATTTGGCCTCAGCCACTCCCTAGCTGTGTGACCCTGGGCAAGTCACTTGACCCCCATTGCTTATCCCTTACCACTCTTCTGCCTTGGAGCCAATACACAGTATTGACTCTAAGATGGAAGGTGAGGGTTTCAAATAAAAAAAATACCAATTGTCAAAAAGCATTTCTACATGTGCCTAAGATGAAAGTTTTTCATTAGAAAGCAGTCACGTGGTTTGACCAAAGCCACATGTAATTAGTAAGAAAGGAAGGATTAGAACCCTAGTTCGGGGCTAGTTCAGCCCAGTTGTGGTGGCCTGAGCACATGGAGGGGGCACTACATCTCTAGTAAGTTGTGTGCTGGATGAGCCAAGCTGGGCCTAGGGTTGGATGCAAAGTTAGTAACGTGAACTCGGTAAGGACTCCTGCTTGTCTCAATATTTTCTCATTTTCTTTTGGCTTTCTACTATAGGGTCTTGGCGGGGGGGGGGGGGGGGGCTGGAGAGAGAATTTGACCTCATCTCAGCTAAACTTGATGGAGGAAGGGTGATGTTTAGGATATGCAAAGGCATAACCAGGGGTATAATAGAAATTTCTCCAAAGACCAGCAGGGATGGTGGAAGCCCTACTTCCTGGGAAAGCCTGTGGATCTTCTGCAGATAGGAGCAAGAGGAAAATCAAAGGGGAGAGAGGCAAGAGCTGCCATGACTGTTAGACCATCTCATCTGGGGACAGGTGACAGCTAGCATTTCCAACCGGAGATAATTTCTTGTATTTCCTTTCTTTAGATTTTTCTCCCTCGTTTCCAAGTACAAGGATTGCTAGACATTTACAGGTAAGGAAATAGAGACCTGGAGCCTCACAGCTAGTGTTGAAGGTGAGGTTTGAAAACAGATTTGTTCATTCCAAGACAGTGCTACACCATACTGCATCCTTCAGATAAGCACATAGTAGCTACTGCTGCTTCAAGAATGCCCTTGTGGGGGCAGCTAGGTGGCTCAGTGGATTGAGAGCCAGGCCCAGAAACGGGAGATACTGGGTTTAAATCTGGCCTCACACACTTCCTAGCTGAGTGACCCTGGCCATGTCACTTGACCCCCATTGCCTAGCCCTTACACTCAAAACATAGTCTTGATTCTAAGACAGAACGTAAGGGGTTTAAAAAAAAATGTCTGTATCACTATCACTAAATACAAAGTCTGGCACTTAAATGCTTGTAGATTCTACACAGCCTTTTCCTACAGACCATAAAAAATCTGCCATAAGCTTCCTGAGACAGCTCAGAAATCAGCTAGGAAAGAGCCCTGGTCCACTAGCAAATCATCTTCCTCTTTCCTGCCAGAATGAGTCTACTCACCACTCTGACAACCTTGATGGCCCATCTGGCCTCTTTAGTAATTAGGAAGACAGCTGCTGTAGGACTCTGCTGGGAACTGTCCAAGGTCCTAAAAGCGAGGGTCATCTTGGAAGGCAGACTCTTCAGAGTGAGTCAATGCACTGCACGGAAGGCCCAAGCGAATAAGTATTCATCGCCATTTTCTTATATGTCTACTCAGATTTTCTTTTCACGGGACCCTCAGAGAGCAGATAAAAAACTAAGCCTATCCATTTGGCATCATTTACACAGCAAGAATCAGGCGTCAGAATTTTAAGATTAAATGTACTATCCTATTGGGAAAAAAAATAAAAAGGAACTGGTTACTTCAGGGTCTCAATTACATTCATTTTTCTTATTAGCCCAGTAAATCTTGGAATGTTCACTTTAAGATAAGCCATCAGAGAGATTTCCTTTGATCTGCTAATGATCGATTGTTAACAATTAATCTTTTTGGTTTCTTTGTTTTTAACCAACACATTTCTTATCAGAAGTACACATCACATTAAAACTAGGCAGCACCAACAAAATAGATCTCCCTTTTTTGCCATCGTACAAGAGTTTGTGCAGGCTAATGGCAAAGGCCACTTTTTAACTGCCCATGACCTTCCTTGGTATTTGCCTAGTTTTGAGAGAAATGTGATGAAGTTCAGGAAAAGCATGAGCAAGTGACCACAGGCTGAGCTACCAGGGAAGGGGTGCAATCTGCATCAATGGAAGGAATATCCACATAGATGGACTTATAGATCCATTTGATTATTGGAGTATTTGAGCCATATATTTTCTGGAAGCATCTGCTTATATATTCTCACTGGTGCTTCATGGAGATACCACTATATGTGGCCAAGGAAGTCACATGTGAGCCTACTGACCACTTCTATGAATGTGGACTGGGAGCAGAGCAACTCAGCTACAAAATAGAAGATTATTTTGCAGCAATTTAACTTCCCTGTTCCTATCTAGAAAGTACTGAAGGTTTTTCAGTTGTCCAACTTAATGAGGCAGAAGTAGTGAAAAGGGTGTTGGGTTATGAGTTACTGTAGGATTATAGGATTCTGATCCTAAATCTCCCATTAACTAGACATTAAAATGGGATTATTGTCTTCTTTCTCTGTTTGTTTCCCTTCTGGAAAGCAAGAGCTTCAGAGGAGATAGCTTCTGGGTGGGAAGATGAGGTGGGGACAATGATTGCTGCTGTCCCTATGCCCACCCACTTGAAAGCCTCCAGAGAAGAAAATAAGAGATTATTCACTCAGAGCTTTTGTGTGTATTCCCAGCTCTGTCTCAGCCTTTGCCAAGGCATTGATGAGTCCTGGTTTCTTCGACAACCAGAACTGTCATCATTGTATAGATGTTTATGACATGATCAGGTGTTTGTTCCCCAAAAATACATGTGCTGAATGTGCAGCATGTAGAAATCATTGCACATGCTCTGTATAGCCCTCCAGGAAGAGCAAATCTGCCCATACATACACTGTGAAGACAGAATTAACTCTTCTTTTTTCTATTTTTAGTTAATCAAATCAAGAAATTAAAGTACCCCTACTTAGTAGCTAGCTAACCATTAGGTAAGAGAGCTCACAGGTCACTCATTAGTTCACACACCCAAAGGCCATAAACACTGCAAATTGAAGGACTGCAATTGGTTCCTGTGAAGAGTTGGAGAGACAGGAAATGATGTGGAAAAGAGATCAACATGGTCTGGCCTCTTTTCTTCCTTGGCTTTTGGAGAGACTCTTCCCTTGGATTCTGTGTCAGTGAGTAGAGCTGAAGAGACACACTTTTCCTTGGAATCATTCTGCATTTTTGGAGCTCTGGTTGAAGGCACCACGGGGATTTCTGGCAGAAGATGCCACTGGGACTTCCTCGTGGAGATCAGGACTTGAGGGAGCCCCTGCTGGGGGCTGAGCCAGACTTCACCAGAGCAGCACTTAGGGCTGGTAGGCTAAACCAGACTTTGTCTCCTTCTTACATTTCCCACTTTCAATATCTCTACCTTGTTGTAAATAAAAGCTGCTAACAGTCATTTTGACTTAGGGGTTGATATTTTATAAATGGCGACCCCTTTTATAACTCTCATATTGAGTCAAAACCTAATTTAAGTCTTATAGCACCAAGGACTAGGCATATTTTGACAGTTTCTTCCCAATGCATATATCCTAATACATTTTTCCATTAATTGCTGCTCTTTTCTTCTGGCCATTTAGTGAATCCTAAACCACTACCTAATTTTGTTTTTATCCAGACCAAACCATTTCATACTGTCCAGCAGTAAATTAGCAAATATGTATAAAATGCCCATTATGTGCCATTTGCTATGGTCATTGTGAGGGTACAAAGACAAAAAGGACACACTCCCTGCCTTGAAGTTTACATGCTATACTGTGACACTCCTTACAAATAAGTCATTTTTACAAATGTTTAGAAAATGAACACGATGTGATTTCAAGAAGAGTCAGCACCAGCAACGGGGGATATGAAGGGGAAAGTTCAAGAGAAGTTGGCAGGGGCAGCTAGCTGGGTAGCAGTAGATTGAAAGCCAGGCCTAGAGATGTGAAATCCTGTGTGGAAATCTGGCCTCAGACACCACCAAATGCCAAGCGTTACCACTTTACCACTCTTCTGCCTTGGAAATGACACGTAGTATTAATTCTAAGACAGAAGGTAAAGGTTTGAAAAGTTGAAGAGATGGCACTTGAGTTAACTCTTGAATAAAGCACGGAATCCAAGATGTAAAGGTTAAGAGAGATGCCATCCCAGGAGAAGGGACAGCCAGAGCAAAGATTCAGTGTGGGAACTGGAATGGGGTATATGAAGAAGAGCAAGCGGTCCAGCTTGTCTGCAAAATAGAATGCTTGGATGCGAGGAATGGGCAACCTGGAGCTAGGCACAAGACAGCATTAGAGACTTGGTCAAAAAGCTGCAGGAAATCCAGACACACAATGTCGGTGGCATTTTCGACATTTCCCACTATAGTAACTGTGTACAAAAGGGAAATAAGGATAGTCTGACGTGGCTTATTCATAATAAGGCTCTGCCTGTCCATGGTGGCCACTGCTTTTTTTTCCCCTAAGTGTTCATGTTTCCCCTTTAATAAAGTGTGATGGAATCATGATAGAAATTCAAGCCAAGCTCAGTAGTCACCATTTGTAAATGCCATCATCTTTGCCTTTTCTTGGAAATCACAGTATTTGCCCATCTTCCACTTGAAGATTTCATTCCCCTCCCAGACCCTCAACAAAGTATCTCAAGAATCACAGACAGGAGGGGCTCAGCAGGTATTTCCAGTCCCTAGAATGTAGTTTGGCCAAGCGTGATCGCTTCAATCCTCTGAGGGCAGCTAGGTGAATGCAGAATCTCCCACTTGCCATCAAAATTGCTTAAAAGGCCTTTTTTGCTGTCCTTAGCATTCAGTCCCAGACTCACATCATTTAGGGCTTTAGCACTCCTGACACTGTTTTTCCAGGACTGCATACAGTGCCTCCTTTGTATTCATCCTCCGTCTCTTGCCTTTGCTTCCATCTTCTGTGTATGCTTTTTAAAAATCGAAGTTGGTTGGTGAGTTCTTTGTTTATCTGCATCAATCTCCTTAGACAGGTGCCCCTTTTCTACCTCATCAAAAACATTTGTGATTGTGTCTTTGGGATTTGATACCTAAGAGCTTTCCTTCCCTATCTCCTCAGCCCTGATCTGACTTCTACTAGACAGTGGACCCCTAATGTCTATGTAGTCTTTCTCTCATTTTTAAAAATCTATCATTCCCTATGAGAGGGGGGGCGTTATATATGATTGCCCTTTCTCTCCTTTGCTAAGATGACTTGGTCACTGTCTCCCAAAATTCCCATATACTCTGTTCTCCCTAATTTGCTAAAGTCAAGTCCAGATGAACAGTTCTCTTCTTTGATTCTTTTCCCTTTTGAGGAATGAAATTATCAGTAAAGCAAGTCAAGAAGTTTATAGCTGCAAATTTACAGCAGACAGTCAGAAAATGAGACTGACAAATATAGTCTCAGTACCTGGATCCCAGGCTCCCAACCCATCCCAGCGTTTGACCTTATACTGGGAGACATCATTATACCTGTTTCCCCCTCAAACTCTAGCCTCCTATTTCTTTGATCTTATCACCTGTCACCAAAATCTTTTTTTCTACTTCAGTGACATGAGGATGAAACCCTTGATCTCATTAGGACATGCAAATTTTCCACTTCCATGATTGGCATCTTAAAACCTCTACCAGAATCAGGTGCTCTTCCATCTTCTCCTTGTGTCTCACTTCCCTAACCTATTTTTCATCCTTAGTCCTATCTCCCTGCTTGGGCCTCTCCCCTCATTCCCAATATATTACCCCAGCCTTATTTGCCTCCCTTTCCAACATGAATTATTTCATTAACTAGTTCCATTATATATTAGAATCACTTGAAGCCATCTTCTATTGAGATTGACTCTTGGCCAAGCCCCAACCCAAGGTTCTTACTTCACTGGCCTTCTTTGATGTTACTGGGCTTTGGAAAAAGTCACACAATGAGTCACTTAATAAATATTTATTAAGAACTGCTATGTGCCAGGCACTGTCTAAAGGATGGGGATGCAGATGCTGGTGATGTGGGGGAAGAAAATACAGTCCCTAACCTTTAAGGGGCTTACAATTTAAGGAGAGAAGGCAACACACAAAAGGAAGGTGAGAGGAGTAAATGGATCATCCCTGGGTTAAGGGCATTATGAGCGTCCAAAGGAGGGCAGTAGAGTGGGAAATGAAGAGATGGTTGGCCTGGATGCCCTTGCTAAATGGAGGCTCTGAGAGGAGCTCTTCACTACCCCCTCCAATCAGAGGGCCCTGATGCAGCATCTAGTGATGAGGTGTGAGTGCCCACATTGATGTGATCTTTGCAGGATAATGAGCTCCCAGGGAGCAGAGCAAAGAATCCAAAGGGATGCATGCAGCCAGGTGAGAAATGAATCAAATGAGCCCACTGCAAATGTAAATGAGAAAAGTCTCCACTGGACTCTCACTCTCTTACTGATGCATGCCAACCTTGCTATTGTTCCCCAACTCCCTGGCTATTGTAATTGCCATAAGTCTTTCCAGACCTTCTCTTCTTTCAAGACCCCTGCACAGCCTGCTTCTTTCTGCCTCTCCACAGCTGACCTGGGTTCCAGAGTTACTAATGAAGCAGGGACTAACCCTCCTGAGCAACTAAAAGCATCATTTGGTACATGAAGGCTTAGCAGATTCTCCTCCCCTTGAGTACCACTTCATATGGAATTCTCACCTGTTGATCTGGTGTTCATTCTCTTTGCACTCATTCTGAACGTGTTTACACATGTTCCTACAATGGACGTTCTTTGCAAGTAGATTGTTTCATTCTTTGTTGTCACTATTTAGTCCCTACTGTCTGCCGTGTAGAAGAGCTCAAGACATGCCTGATTGATTGATGGGCTCTCTCTTTGTCCTTATTAGAGGGAGGTAGAGAGAGAAGTGGACCCAGAGTCAGGAAGACTGAGTTCAAATCCAGTTTCAAACACTTATTAGTGGTATGGACCTGACCAAGTCACTTAATTTCTTGGCTGTCTTCAGTTTTTCATCCATAAAAGAAGTATAATAATATCACCTACCTCTCTGTTGTAAGGATCAAACAGAATGATATTTATAAAGGACTTTGCAAATCTTCAACCTCTTTACAGTGTAAATGCTATTATTATTGTTATTTCATACCTGTAAATCTCTCAACCACAACCTCTAATATTTCCTCCTTCGAGAAAATCTCTGATGAAAAAGGTGGTCCTCCTCTTCACCCCAACCAATCCCCACTCCCTCTCTTTGCTCCCTTACTCTCTCAGCCTCCTTTCCATCCTCCCACATCCTCTGGAAGCTTTGCTCCTCAGCAGCTCCTTCTATTCTGAACCTTCAGGAAACTACTTTCCTGCTGTCTACGAACGTGTCCTCATCCCCTCACGCACACTTAAAGAAAACCTTCCCTTGAACCTGTTGCCCCTCAAATCTAGACTTCATATTCCCTCCTCTTAACAGTGAGTTCTGATTTTTGTTCCCCAGCCTCCTACTCCCTTCTCAACTCTTTCATGGACTTTGCCCCTCCAGGCTGCCCTATCTGAGGTCCCCAACAATCCTCACCCGCCTTTCCTCAAGGGGAGCCGCAGCTCTTTATGAGCAGATGATTTCTCTTTGGCCCAGGGAGTTCCAGTACCAAACACAGTGATTGACACAGCACACAGTAGGCATTTACAAGATAGTTATTGAATTGAATCAATGCTCATTCGGCAACATTTCTCCTATTAATCATTCCCTTTTCCAGGATGCTCTCTCCTCCCTGGACTTTCATAAAGTTGCTCCCAGCTGCTCTTCAGACTTCTTTGCTGTAAGATTCATTGGGACCCTTGTGGGGAGGGATGTCTCTTCCTCCCCCAACCCCACCCCTATCCCCAGGCAGAATTTCTCTTCTTTGAGTTCAGCTATCATCTCTATGCAGATTTCTCTCAGCCTCAACTATGCCAATTGATATCATACATCGATTTAATATAAATATATGATGTCGATATCGTATAACATGCCTAAATCCATATTAATATAGAGGATGACAACATGTGGGAATTACTATTGAATTCTGATATCTTTTATGAAATCATTTTTCCCTTAGCCCCACCCCCTCCAGGAAAGACTGAAGCAGCCTGATTCTAAGCTACCAACAGCTTCTCCCCAGGCTCTGGAGCTAGGGAGGGATCTCCCTTCTTTTGATTGGATCTTGGTAGAATGACAGGATTAGGGTTAGGGCCCAGCAGTGACTTGATCCACTTGAGAGATTAAACCAAGAAGCTCTAGCCTACCCAGTGGGGAAGTATAGTGAATCCTAATTAAGGGGGGGGTAGCTGGGTATCTGGGTATCTGGGTAGCTCAGTGGATTGAGAATCAGGCCTAGAGACAGAAGGTCCTAGGTTCAAATCTGGCCTCAGACACGTCCTAGCTGTGTGACCCTGGACAAGTCACAACCCCCATTGCCTAGCCCTTAGTGCTCTTCTGCCTTGGAACCAATACCCAGTATTGATTCTAAGTTAACAATATAATAGAAACAAGACAGGAGGGGAAAGGGGGGTGACATACTAATAAGACAGAAGAGTTGGCAGAAGTCCAAGAAGAGAAAGGCATGACTCATTTCTACCAGTGAGACCCACCTCAGGGCCCTCTACAGTCCCCTAGATGAACACAGTCATTCTGCGTTTAAAAGGAGACCCAAATGAGGGACACACTCGAGGTTCCCTGACACAACCTCACACCTCAGGACTGCCTTATAATACCCCTCGGAGGTTCTGGAATGCTGAAATCAGGAACAGGAGGAGAGCTCTGCCCTTCTCTCTGGAAGGCTGGGTCTCAGAGTTCAGTTGACTAGGGAGCTGTGCGCTTATTCAGATCAAAATTGAAATCTCTCCCTACCCAGGGCCCCAAGTCTACTCTTTGAGCACAGACGGTGCTCTCCCCCCATGGTTTGCTTGTCTCTCTTCTTCCTTTTACAGCCCAGGTTCCTGGATAAGGCTCAGCACTAGAGGAGCCCTAATCCAATCTAACTATCCTACTGTGCCTTGACTTTAATTAACTTTAATTAATAATGATCGTTATCATTGGCATCCCCATACCGAACAGAATGATTTGGTCCCACCTACTGAGCTGCCCCTGGGATGTTAATATCCATCAAGGATTTGTAGTCAAAATGCAAACCAAAGACATCATTCTTTAGCCTGGTGAAGTTGCTCAGCCTTTTTTAGGGTCATTCCCTCTAGAGAGAGGATGCTCCCCCTGTATTGGTCAGGCTGATCTACCATGGATGATAAGGATAAGTTCAGACAAAGTCTTTGGGTGCTTGATTACCTTCTTCCAACTCTTGGGCTGGCAGGCTCGATTTGCAGACCTGGGGAGAGGCTGGAAAAAAAGCATAAGAAAATTCCTTGTGCATGGCAGAGAGTCACATGAAGAAAAGAAGGGCCTATATGGAAGGCAACTATTGAAAATGATTGTTTTGGGTTGCAGCAAATTCATCATGTATCTCACGTCCTCAGTAGTTCACAGCTGGCCCCAAGCCAAGAGCCCCCACAAAGACCCGACTGCTTATGAGCCATGGAGGCATCCCCCAACTATGCTAGAGAGGCTTGACATGAGGTCAAAGACTCAAACTACAAAGGGAACAAGCAGAAAGGACATTTACCCAACTGAATCCCAAAGCTGATGCTTGGAAAAGTATGTTTGAAGTTACTCCAAAGTATTTTAATAAGTTACTCCTGAGAAAAATAATTAATATTAATAGTGCAAAGAAAAAAGCAAAGAAGAACACTGATAAAAAAAAGAGCTCAAACAAAGATGTCAAAGAAACAATATCTGAACAAAAACCAAATAGTTCAGGATTGATTTTATATGCTGGAGAGAGAGAGAGAGAGAGAGAGAGAGAGAGAGAGAGAGAGAGAGAGAGAGAGAGAGAGAGAGAGAGAGAGAGAGACAGATTGAGACAGAGACAGAGACAAAGAAACAGAGACAGAGACAAAGAGAGACAGAGAGAAAGAGAGAGAGAGAGAGAGAGTTTGAAAATACTACAAGTAGAGAGTGAGTGTATACTGATTGTCAGGACCTACAATTTCAATGGAGCAGTGCCCTCCCTTTCTCCACCTGCTACATATAGTCTTAGAGAGTTGCCTGGAGTCACCCAGCTGATATGGGACAGAGAAGAGGTTCCCATCCAGGCCCAGCTAATAGCAAGTCCACACTCTATCCCCACTGCGAGCTCTCTCAGTGAGAGTTATATTAGGGATTAATATTGGCCTTGGGAAAAGCTTGAAAATAAAACACCACATTTAAAATAACAATTAAATCTCTAAGCAAGACTAGAAATGGTACCTAATGAGGGCACACATGTAAGTGGTCTGTGCTAAGCTGTTTAAAAGGAAAAATTCTGCTGTCGGCTCATTAACATTTTCATGGGCCAGAATACAATAAGCTAGCGTGGGCCTCCCAGAGTGGAGGCTCCTATAAAAAGGCCTGGCCTGACCTGGTTGCAGAGATGCAGAGCTGGAAGGGCCTGCCAAGGTCATCAGCTCCAAACTTCTCATTTCATAGAAGAGGGACTGATGCCCAGACAAGGGGAACGTTCCAAGGTCACCAGGTAATAGGTAACAGAACAACAAGGGGCAGAATTCAAGCAGTGCAGTGGAAGATCTCTGCCTCAGTGACCTTGGGCTGGCCATTCTACCACCTGGAACCTCAGTTTCCCCACCTGTAAAACGAGAAGGTTGAACTGGATGGTCTCTGAGGGTCCTTCCCACTCTGAATTTATGAGCAAGTCTTCTGACTCAAATTCCCGAAATCTTTCTCCTAAACCACACTGCCTCCTGGTTCAAAGAGGGCTTCAATACTATTCAATGAAACCATAGAAAAAGTCCTCCTTTCAGAAGGAAAACTCTAAAAGTCCATGGAACAACTCATCTGGCCAACTTGGGTTTTTATACAATCTTGGCAGAAGTGATGTTGAATATAGAGAAGAGCATTTAACTTTCAATTAATTATGAGATCAGTCAGGGATTCAAGTTTGCTAACAGTAAATCACTCAGTGACAGGAAATCGGGTTTCGGAGAATGATCCCCAAGACCAAAGCAGTTAAACATAGTCAGCCGGAAGGATGGAGTTAGATAATGAGATACTTACCAAAATGGTTCATCTGCTGCCTAGGGGAGATTCAGAAACTTTGAGTGGAAATTAAAGGGCATTGAGATAATGAAAACCAGGGAGGGGCCCCTCCTCTCTGCCGATCACATCATTCCTCAAGGAGCTAAATCACTGGGAGCAGTGATGTGAAACCTCTATCCCAACATGGGTCAGGAGAAGTGCCGCGTTTTAATTGCAAGAACACTGGAATTGGAATGTGCCCAAGTAGGGTCCTGAGGATGAAATACCAGCGCCAGCTTCCAAAGGGTTTTACCTCTGAATTTAGTGCCTTGGATATCACCGACAGAAGAAATCTACCGCGTCACCTACAATGCCATAGCAAGAGTTAAAGTGAGGACTTTTTTTCAAAAAAGAAATCAATAAAAAGTCACTTGGAGCAGAAAGGCAAGAGAGGAAAAAAATGCTGGAGAGAATTATCTTCTCGAGGCTATAAAAAGAGGGCGATCCTTAAAATGGCAGAAACTTTCTATCTCATTTTATCTATTTAACAAGACCAACAATTGGGCGAGAAAATGAAATTTCCCAGGCTGCGACTATCAGAATGGGCCTGACACCAAAGGGATGCTGAACCTTTCTTCTACAATTTCTTATGGAAGCACAGATATGATCATCTCCCTGAAGGGAATGGGGAGGTGGGGATGCCATATGAAGATGTGATTTGGAGCATGGCAAGTCATGGAGGATGAGAAGAGAGACAGAGACAGAGAAAGGAGGGAGAGAGAATAACTGACATTTCTAGGATGCTTTAGAGACACAAAGTCATTCTTTAAACGTGGTATCTCATTTGAGTCTCATAACACCCTCAGCTTTTATTGGATTGATTTGGTGAAACCACTGAATTTGGGGGTGGGAAGGTATTTCAGGGGCCACCTTCTCCCGAAAGAACCTCCCACTTGAACCTACCCACCAAAGGATCATCCAGTGTTTCATTTAGTGAAGTCAGAGAATGTTAGTACGTCTCCTCCTCTACCATCAATGCCCAAGCAGTTCCCAGGCCCTGGAGAGAAAGAGAACAAAAGAACCTTGTCGTTATATTACCATCTAGGATGAGTTTGGAGGAAAATGGAACTAGAAAGAAGAAAATGAGCCTGAGAGTTCCAAAAGAGTTGTGTCTGTGTTGCCTGGAAAGGGGGAGAGAGAGAGGGGGAGAGAGAGAGGGGGAGAGAGAGAGAGAGAGAGAGAGAGAGAGAGAGAGAGAGAGAGAGAGAGAGAGAGAGAGAGAGAGAGAGAGAGAGAGAGAGAGAGAGAGAGAGAAGCAAAGAAAAAGTTGCTGCATTATTTAAGGATCCCGGGGGAAAAAAGAGAAGGGAGTGGGAAGAAGAACTTAATACCAAGAATAGGAATTCAAGGCTCTGAAATCACATTAGGCAGAAAGCAACCAAGCAAATGTAGAATTTAAAATAGTGAGATGCCATAAACTGTTATATTTAAAATAGTTAGAGACATAAACTGTAGTGAGTTAAAATGGTGGAAGATATAAATTATGCTAGATATAAGAGTGGGTGAGTAGATTTGACTGCAGGAAATATGTTTCCACTACAGTGTCTTGTTTTTAAATCAATATATAAGGTGGTCGCCAGGGAAATATTCCCAATTATTCAAATACCCAAGTCAACTGGGTTTTTATAGAGATTTTAATTAATACAAATGTGGAATTGAAGAAAAGAGAGAAAGAGAGAAAAAGGAAATAAGTATGAAGGGCCTTAAGCCAACATGGCATAGACCTGAGTCTTAAGAGAGAGAGAGCAGTCAGTCAGTCTTTTATCACTCACCACAAGATTTGTCTTAAGCAACGATGTCTGGGGAACAGCGTCTCCCCAGAGGGAGTTCCAGCCAGAGTCAGCCTCCCAAGGGACTTTTTCTCAAGAGATCTTCAAAGGGCCTCCTCCAAAAGAATCTATCTCCAAGGATCCAAGGATCTCTAAGCCTCCTTTGCTCAAGAGATATCTTTTTTTATATAGGGTTTTTTTTCCTATGTCACCTCCCCTAAGTTCTTCCATCTACCAATCACCATAGATGTTTCCTAAAGGACAGCCCATCTGAATTCCTGCTAAGTCAACTAATCTCCTCAGTAAGTCTGAACAAGAGAAAATGCTACTGTGTTGACTAATCCCCTCAGTAAGTCTGAACCAGAGAAAAGGCAGCTGAGTCGACTAATCACATTAAGAGAAAACTTGCCTCCTTCTATGTGTCAGGGGCAGATTTGTTTTCTGTTCATGTTTCCAAGCCCGTGTCCTCATGAACTCTATTCTATTCTGAGAATGTAGTCTTTGAGATCTTGCTTAATTTGAGTGGTTATTAATTTGCAACTATTCCACCAATCACATGCTATGATTCACTCTGGTCAGTTCCAAGGGTAATTTCTGTCTGTACCTAGATGTTCTATTGATATATTTAGCCTGAAAAGCAGATGACTTAAAAATTTGTAGACATAACTTTTCACCTCTACCTCATTGACCTTATAAAAAACATCAATTCCCAAAGTAAATATGCAAAATTACAGCATCTCCTAGTCTGAAGGGACCTCAGAGGTTCTCTAGTCCTACCTATATTTTAAGAAGAATCAACTTCTCCACTTACTAGAGGAGTGGGCAGCATCTTTTGCCTGAAGACTTCCAGGGAGGGAAATCTCTCTCTAGGCAACCCATTCTCCTTTATGATCCTTCTAATTTTTATGAGTTTTTATTTACATTTGTCTAAAGCTACCTCTTTGCAACTTTCAACTATTGCTCCTGGTTCTGGGGTCAGATACAACTATCTAGTCAGTCTATGCTCTTTTATTTCAAATACTATAAGGAAGCTGTGCAATTCTCCTCTAGCCTGCTCTCATATAGACTATCACCCCCAATTCCTTTTAGTGATCATACTTTATTTAGCTCAATTCAATGAGCATTTACTAAGCACTTGTACTGACTTAAAGACAAAAATGAAAAATAACCTTTCCCACAACCACCTGACATTCTATTGGCAGCTTCCCATATGGAATATGTGTCATATGGATTGGTGGTTGTTTGCCATCCTGAATATTCTCCTCTGAATACTCTCCAGCTTATTGAGGTGCTCAGAATGGAACCCAGTATTCCAGATATGGCCAAATATACAACAGCATAGCTGCTCTCTTATTCTAGCTATCAGACCCCTCTTTAATTCAGCCCAAGATAGCCTAGGTATTGTGAAGATTGGATTTAGCTATCTCCTGATTGTAACAATGAAGATACTTAGCTCTTTCTGTATCCTGAGGATTAAATTGTGATCCCCTGATTGTAACAATGAAAGTACTTAGCTCTTCCTTTATTGGGAAAATAAAATTCTAATCCACAATCTATTTTTAGATTTTAATCCCCAAAAGGTGATAACTCAGTATTTTAAGTACATCTACCCATTTTAGCCATAAAAAGGTGTTAAGTAACTACAAAAGATGAACTAACCAAAAAAGGTGTTTAGTAACCAAAAAAGGTATAATCTAACCAAAGAAGATATGAACTAAAGAGTGGGCAGTCCTGGAGAAAAGCATCTGCTGTGATAGGTAGATATGAAATTTAGGGGAGGTGACACAAGAGAAAAAGATCTTTAAAAGAGGACCAGAGGCTAGATGAAGGATATTTGATTTGAGATTTGAGTTTGATGGAGGATTCTCTGACTCAGAGTTGGACTGGAGGAACTGGACCCCTGGAGGAACTTGTGCAGGAGACCTCAGACTGCTTTTCCATTTTAGACGATCACAGTTGGTGAGTGAAAGGCTGACTTAGTGACCCTGCCTTTACACTTCTTTCCCCTGCCTGAGGCTTAGAAATTCTAACTAATATCAGAAGAAACCATCTCTCTCTCTCTCTCTCTCTCTCTCTCTCTCTCTCTCTCTCTCTCTCTCTCTCTCTCTCTCTCTCTCTCTCTTTCTCTCTCTCTCTCTCTCTCTCTCTCTCTCTCTCTTTCTCTCCCTCTTTCTCTCTTCCTTAATATCTTCCCTCTATTTTAAATAAACTACCATAAATTCCATTTACTTTAGTAATTCATTTTGGGATTTAGAAATTAAATCCCTGGCGACCACCTATATAAATATTCCGAGTCCAACCACAATGAAATTTAACAATATTCTTGTAGTGGACGGGCCCACGTTGAGGCCCACTGCAATTTAGAATTGTTATTATATCAATTTGGATATATATATATATATGTATATATATATATATATATATATATATTACATAACAGGTCACATCAAAGCTTAAGAATAATATGGCTGCAACCAGAGAGGTGGTCGGTTTGTGCTGCATTTTACAAAGCATTCCTTCCATATTGAAACAATCCAAAGGCACACCAAGAAATCCTTCTTGCATATGAATTCTGGAGTTCTTTGTCAACTTGATCACGTCTTATTTAGAAAAAAGAAAATCTGGGATGTAGATTGTGAACACTGGCCCTGAAGGCCACCCACAACCACTAGAAGTAGGTCAGAGAATCCTAAGATCATCTCAGTGATGGATTAAAATCTTTTCTGCTTCTTGTGGGTTTCTCACTCTACCCTACTTAGGAAACATTCCTGCAATATCTGGACGGAGATTGATAACAGAGGTTCACTCCCTTTATCTAAAAGGAAATTATCCCTGGCCAACGTGGGCTAAGGAGGCATCTGTCATGAAAGCTATTATTCACTGGGCCTGAGCAGGGTTGAACTCATCTACAGCAGAAGCAAATAGAGACAGTGAGGGCCGCTGGCTTTTGTGAGCTAAAGTGAGCTGTCAGCTGTTAGGGAATATTGGCAAAGATGCAATCTTCACTTTGTCTAGAAATAGCCAGGAGTATTACTTGTGAATTTTGTAGAATGTGGAATGTCATAGACAAGATTATCCCCTCAGCTGAGTATAGGAAAAAACATCATTTCAAATCAGTGTCCCATATCCATTGTCCATTGGCTCCGCCTCTGGTTTTTACATCGCTTTAGCTCTGAAAAGAATTTATCTTTCAAAATGTTCATCAGCATTCTCTCCTTCCCTAATGTGGGAAGCTCACAGGAGAAAATAGAAAATAGGAAATTCAAACAAAATAGTGAGGGGCTGCCTCTGGAGACAGTGATGTCTGATGGAAAGAGCCCTGGCCTTGGTGCTACCCAGAATACTGGCTTCTCTATTCACTTGCTCGGTGCCTGTGTGCCAGTGGCTTTATTCACCCTCTAGGAACATCAGTTTCTTCATTTATAAAACTGGCATATTCTGGGTATTATCCACACTACCCTTGGGTTTTTGTGAGGAAAGTGCTGTGTCTTTTTTTATAAGCCTTTCCTTGCATCTTAGAATCAATGCTATGTATTAGTTCTACGATAGAAGAGAGGTAAAGGTTAGGTAGGCAATTGGGGTTTAGTGACTTTCCCAGGGTCACACAGCTAGGAAATGTCTAAGGTCAAATTTGAACCCAGGACCCCACCCCTCTTGGCCTGGCTCTTTAACTACAGAGCCACCTAGATTCCTCCACATGTCTTGAAGTTCTATAGAAATGTGAGTTTTTATTATTTACTGGCCAAAACAGTAGTAATGGTGTGTGTGCATGTGTGTGTGTGTGTGCGTGTGTGTGTGCGTGTATGTGTGTGTGTGTGTGTGTATGTGTGTGTTGAGCCTGTCTTTGTTCCTGTTAGTCATAATTCAGGGAGCCACAAGCATTTAGGCAGGCAGGTAGGTAGTCCCCGAGATCAGGTTCACTTGCCAGGATCTCTGGGATACCACTTTCTTCCAATTTGTGCTTGGTAAACATCAGTGAACTGGAGGGTGATTGAACCAGGTTAAGTCTGACGGGGTCAGTGCCTGGCTAGATTGCATAAAGCAGGATGGGGTGCAGGTGGAGGGGTGCTCCTCTTTAGTAAGGGTATAAGAATGATTGGTTTCTCATGTACCCACATCACCTGATTTGGGCTCAAGGCCAGAGGGGAAGCTGATTGAATCTGGTGTTTTCCTGGAAACACGGTACCTTGCTTCTTCATCTCAAATGGCAAATAAATATGGAGGGATCAGAAGCCTCTGCTTGACTGCAACCCCCAATTCAGGGACCATTGTGGCTTTCGCACACCTAGCATCAAGCACACAGTAGGTGCTGAAAAATACTTATTGAGTTCAGTGGGAAAAGTATGGGTTGAGGAGATTAATGAGGGAGCTCAGGGACTGTTTCCTTGGCTTTATGTCATCAGCATCTAACGCCAGACCTGAAACATAGTAAGGATTTAATAAATACTTGTTGAAAGGAATGAAGTTGAATCCTTGGCCAAACCAGATCTCAGGCCATTCACTTCACCAGAATTCTTTTGACGTCTGACTAGAGGCGAGCTGGTGGTACAGGGAAAAATCCCACAGGATCTCGAGCAAAGAGAAGTGAGCCCGAATAGCATCTCTAATACATCCTCCTTTGTTACTGTGAAAGAAACACATTTTTTATGGGAAAGGAACAAAAGGAAAAGCATTTATTAAGCACCAACTATGTGCCAGATATTGGGCTTTATAAATTTCTCATTGGATCCTAACAACTGTGGGAGTTAGATGCCTTTATGTTCCCTTTTATATAGTTGAGGAAAGTGAGGCAGAAGGCTTAAGTGACTTGCCCAGAGTCTCATAGCTACTAAGTGTCTGAGGCTAGATTTGAACTCATAGCTTGCTGATTCCAGACCCAGTGTTCTAATCACTACACACTGCCTAGCTGCTACTGGTTCAAGTTTCCCCATTTGTGACACTGGGGAGGGGGGAGTATTAGACTAGGTGTTTATAAAGTTCTTTCTTGTTTTGATCCTTTGTAATTCTATTCTGAGTGCGTTTCCAGGACAATTAGCTTGAAAACAACCATGGCTCCAGTCTCTTAAAGACTTCTCAGGGCTGACCTGAATGTGTTACCTTCTATCCTTAAAGCATTGTTGTTAAAAATAAAATCCCCACCGGGAAGGAAATGAGGGAATCAGATGAAAAATTCACTGAAATGCAAAGAGAGGAAGGTCAGATTCCCCAGAGGACTAATTACAGCCTCTTCATGTCCAAGTACAAGGCTTGCACCATTAGACGTTCCCTCCATGCACTTGGCTCAGGAAGCCAACTGAAGCCCAACCTCTTCTAAATGGCAACGTCCACTGCTCTGGACTAGTTGGTTTTCAATCCAAATGGATCCTGGGAAGTGAAACTGCACTCAGATGACCTGGAGACCCCTTTGAGGTAGGTGAGGCTTCCTTCATGTTGGCCAAAGTCAGGTTTCAGTCAGCTTCTCTCTTCTGGGGACAATTTAAAACATTGCCTTTAAGAAATGGACAGTGAATGGAGGGCTAATGATAAATCTAAACTTTGTCGCATATGGGACATCAGCTTACAAAAATAAAACCCTTACCCTCTGTCTTAGTACCAGTTCTAAGACAGAAGAAGAGCAGTAAGGACCAGCCAATTGGGGTTAAGTGACTTACCCAGAGCCAGCATATCTAGGAAGTATCTGAGGTCAGATTTGAACCTGGGTCCTCCCAGCTCTAGGCCTGGCACTCTCTCTACTGTGCTACCTAGCTTAGTTGGAGCATGTAATGAATCTTAGTAGCAACAGTCCTTTCACTTGCAGGGCTGATGACTTGTGTAACCCAAACAGTTTTCAGCACCACGGGCAGCACATGTTTGTCCCAAAGAGGAGAGTTTTGGGGAAGGACTCAGACCATATTCTACCTTCCCCTTTCTTCATGGAGGATGCAAATCAGCAAGTCTTGACCCGGGTAACCTGTGGTGATGTTCTTCCTAATGTACACAGCGATCCTTTGGCAGAATAACATTTGCTTCACAGTCCTCCCCTTCCCCCCCAACCAATGGCTCCATGATGCTGAAGAGAACTGGAGTTTACATTCTGATAGGGGAAGACCTGGGACCCCTTGACATTGATGAAATCACAAGTCCACTGAGAAGTACCAAAGAACTATTGTGATTTTGCAGAGAGGCCAGGTCTTGAAGAAGGGAACCCATCGATCTAGATCTCATACACTTTTGGAGCTGCCTCAGAGTCTAGGCTCATTGCACAAACCAAAGAATTCGGCCATGCTGAAGCCACGTCTCGGTGTTGGCAGAAAGTGCATTTCTGGTGGTATATTCTAACCTCTTCCCTCCCTTAAGAATATCAGCATTGGAATACAGCGGTTGAGGGGACATGACAGAGGAGAGACTCTAAATGAACACTCTAATGCAAATATTATCAACATAGCAATGGGTTCAAATCAAGAAAACATGTAATGCCCAGTGGATTTACACGTCGGCTATGGGGGGTGGGGGGGAGGAAAAGAAAATGATCTATGTCTTTAATGAATAATGCTTGGAAATGATCAAATAAAATATAATAATTAAAAAACAAACAAACAAACAAAAGAATATCAGCATCGAAAGTCTGGTGCTCTTTACTGATTTGAGATGAAAGAAGATGACAACCTCTCTGGTTCTTCTGAGGTTCAGATCAGAGGACACCAACTTCCATCCCTATTTCTTTTTTTTTTTAATGGAAAAGAACTTATTTAATTAATTAATTTAGAATATTTTTCCCATGTTTACATGATTCATGTTCTTTCTCTCCCCTCCTTCCACCCCTGCCCATAGCCAACAAGCAATTCCACTGAGTTTCACAAGTGTCATTGATCAAGACCTGTTTCCATATTATTAATATTTGCACTAGGGTGATCGATTAGAGTCTACATTCCCATTCATATCCCCATCAACCCATGTGATCAAGCAGTTGTTTTTCTTCTGTGTTTCTACTCCCACAGTTCTTTCTCTGGATGTGGATACATTCTTTCTCCTAAGTCCCTCTGAATAGTTCTGGATCATTGCAGTGCTGCTAGTAGAAAAATTTCTTACATTCAATTGTGCTACAATGTATCTGTCTCTGTGTACAATGTTCTCCTGGTTCTGCTCCTTTCACTCTGTATCAGTTCATTGAGGTCTTTCCAGTTCACGTGGAATCCCTCCAGTTCATCACTCCTTTGAGCACAATAGTATTCCATCACCAACAGATACCACAATGTGTTCAGCCATTCCCCAATTGAAGGACTTCCCCTCATTTTCTGATTTTTTGCCACCACAAAGAGCGAGTCTATGAATGTTTTTATACAAGTCTTTTCCCTAAGAGCAGAGAATTTGCAAAGCATATTAAACAATAGTCCAATAGCTCTAAAATGACAACTATAATTATCTTAGTCATTGTCATGTCTGACTCCTTGTTGCACAGGGTCACACAGCTAGTAAGTGTCTGAAGTCAAATTTGAACTCATGTCTTCCTTACTCTCCAGTGCTCTATCCATTGAGCCATCTAGCTGCCTCAATAACTATAGATAAGCTAAATAACACCTATATAAAAAAAGAGATATCACTAAGATACAATGAATATACAATGAATATACAGGGAATTTGTGCCTCCTCATAAAACTTCATGCCAATGAAGAACTTAAAATATAGAACATGAAATGTGGGAAGTCCAGCTCCTCATGTTAAATAGAGCAAAATATAGGCTCAGAGAACTTGTCTTGCCATGATTTGTCTAAGGTTGCGGCAAGTTAGTGCCAGAGTTCTAACAAGAATCCAGGGCTCTTGACTCCCAGACCAAGGCTCTTTCCATTATGGTACCTCTTGGGTTGTTCTCTCCTTTTTTCTTCTCTTCTTCTTTTTTTTTTAAACATTATTTTATTTGGTCATTTTCATACATTGTTCATTGGAAACAGATCATTTTCTCCCCCCCACCCCCACCCCTTCCCTAGCCGAAGGCAATTCCTCTGGGTATCACATGTGTCCATTTCCTTGTTGTTAGTATTTGCATTAGGGCGCTCATTTAGCATCTCTCCTCGATCATGTCCCCTCCACCCCTGTAGTGAAGCAGTTGCTTTTCCCCGGTGTTTTTACTCCCTCAGTTTGTCCTCTGCTTGAAGGTAGAGGTTTTTTAGCCCCCCCACCGAAGCCATCTTCTCATAGAAAATCTAGGCAGGAGAAGGAAAGCAAGGAAGAGGGGGAAGAATTTACTGGGCTTCCTCAGTAATTGCAATGATTAAGAAAACAGAAGAAATCAGTGGAAAAAACCACCGCAAATGAACGCAACGAAAAGGGGCTGAAAGCCCAGGCTCTTGGCTCACCCACAGCGCAGTGTTGATCATTCTGTGTCGAGCTGATAAAAAAGTGAAGACTGTAAAAAAAGCCCAGAGGTGACCTCCGACAGAGACCTTTTGCAGATTCGGACAAAGTGAGGCCTCGCTCACTCTTTTCTTGACCCGTTTAACGCTCATTCTGCCCTTCCTGAGTTTTCCTGCAGAAATCTTGCCCGGGCATCCTCGTGTGCATGCAATTTCTCCCACAAGATTATGAGCTCCTGGAGGGTAGGGATGGCTTTTGCCTTTACTCCCTCCCCATTGCTGAGCACGGGCACTTGCTATGTATACAGCAGGGGCTCCATAGAGGCACATTTCCTAACTTGACCTGCAGCGTATTTGTCCTTTCAGGGAGTGCACCAAGGGGAGCCAAAAGAAAAGATGGGCGCCCATGCCAGTGACTGGCCCAAGTGCTTACTTTTCAGTGGCGTTGGGTGGATTATCTCCTCTCTGACATCCATGGAGGGAGAAATGGAGAGAACCCCTCCCCCCATGACATCCAATGGAAGACGAGCCCCTCCCTGAAGGCTGCACAGCTAAGGGTGGGGGGTAGACCATCTCGGCTCAGAACTGAAGATGAGAGTTCCTGCCGGTCTGGGTAGCACCAGTGCTCTTTTCATTACAGCCTCGGATGCGAGGCTAGCTTGGGCAGCTCTTGCAATGTCTACTTGCCTCCTTTCCTCTTCCAGGAACCAAGGAGGATCCCACTGCCCTGGGTTGTGCTGAGGAGGCCCCATACTCTGAAAGTCTTTTGCAGCCCTTAAAGTGCTCTCTGGAGGCCAAGGACGAGCAAATGGCAGGAGATGAGGAGGGAGGCTGGGCTCAGGGGCTCCCGCATAAAAGGGTTCAGCTGACCTCTGGAGTTCTCCCTTTTCAGGGCTTTCCTCTGACCAGCTCTGCAGATGGCCGGAGTCTCAGAGTCTTGCCTCTGCACGTCCCAACTGCTGGGGGTGAGGCGATGCCATGAACAGAATAGAACCCCTGAGCCCTCCCCTCCCCCAGTTGTGGATAACCATCAGCCCCTGCGCGTGGGGGGGGGGGCACTACTGCTAAATGAGCGCCTGACTAGGGGAAGGTACAGCCTGGCTGGACGGCTGTACCACGTGGGACACACCTGCAATGCCGAGTCCTTTTCCCACTTGAGGCACTCCATCAGGCATTTCCACCAATGCGCAGCCCCCACAGGCTTCCTACGTTGACCCTCTTTTCTCCGGAGCCATTAAACATGCCTTGAGAAGGCGCTGGAAAGCCTTCCTCCTGCCTTCTACCAGCAGGGCCGGAAGCGAGCCAATTATCTCCTGCCTTTGGCGATTCCGCTTTATAATTAGAAGCCAATTAAAGCCGAGTTATGTGGCTGCCCAGACAGTCCTGCCGCTGTGCTTTGAACGTACGTGACATACGTGACGGATGGCGGGGATGAGCGCTGCCTTCTGGCCGCCTCCACACCCTGGGCTCATCCTGCATTCAGCCGCCTCAGCCAGCAGGGGGAGGCGGGAGGGAGGGAGCGAGGCTGCAGGGACACGTGACTCTCGTTCTCCAGTCAGATTCAGAGAGACGCGTGGCCTTTCCAGGGCTGACCGGAGGTAATCCAGCGAGGCTCAGACCCAAGGATTGCTCGGCTCATTTGCTGCGGGGTCACGTTAGTAAGTAGCAGAATTAGGGCTTGAAGCTAAGGTTTCTCACTCCGAAACGAGGACTCCGTCCACATGCCTGCCGAGATCTCCTCCTCCATTTCCTCATGCCTCTCCCGCTGCCCCATCACGGGCTCCTTTTTGCTCCACATTCCCAAGAGCTGATCAGGAGCCAAGACTCGCGGCTCTCATTCCTTCAGAATTTGCTGTCCTGGGGAAAGAGTGGACGACGGAAAGATGACGCGGCCAATCCGTCCCCATGACTTCTTAGAGGACTTTCCATTCCTACGACACAGTGCTCTGGACTGGATCATGCCAGGGTCTCTTATTTCCTTGCCTTGTCTCTGTACACTGCAGGTGGATTCTCCTCCGCTGCAGCTCCTTCAGTAGCCTGGCACTCCAAGCTGTCCTTAAGATGGCCTCAGGCTGCCTTTGCAGCCTTAGCTCTTCCAGGAACCTTGGCTCCATCCGGCTAGCCTTCCGTTGGCTCATGGATGTGTGATGCCTCTTCCCTGTTCCCTCCTCCGTTTGTGTCTTTGTTCCTATTTATTTTTGGCCGGGTCACTTCCTGGGAGCTGCTCTCTGCAGGTAGGATGGTCTCCAGGGACTAATGCACGGACCCCTGGGAAATGAGAGGCTCCGTTTCTCCACAGAGCTCTTGCCCGCTGGAAAATACCAGAGTGAGACTGCTCAGGATTTTAGGGTTTGAACCCCCGAGGGCAACTTTCATTGAGTAAAGAGGGAAGAACATCTGGCCGCTACACTGACCTGGAGGGGTCTACGCACCCTCCCTGCCTTGCAGTAAGCATCCCGGCTCTCTGTGGAGGCCCTGCTGCCCCGGCTATGTGAGGGTGACGCCAGTCTATGTCAGGCTAAAGGCAGGGCTGGGATTAGTTCTATGCCACGTGGCTGATTCTGGCTTCATGCATCTGGAGAAGCAGCAGCCACGGAATCTGCCATCTGAAGGGGTTTCAGAAAATCATCTCGTTTGATTCACAAATGAAAGAAATTCCTTCTCTACGCAGATGAAGGTTGTTCTTTGGTGTTCCATTGTGTGGCTCTTCCTGACACCATTTGGGGTTTTCTCGGCAGGGATACTGGAGTGGCTGGCCGTGTCCTTCTCCAGCTAATTTTCCACATGAAGAAATTGAGGCCAGCAGGATTAAGTGACTTGCCCAGGGTCACCCAGCTGGGAAGGGTCTGAGACTAGATTAAAACTCAGGACCTGCTGACTCTGCTCACTCTCAGTCCACTGAGCCCCCTGGCGGCCCCTCTGGGTCTGCCTTTTGTTGTTTGTTCTACTCTCTTCTGGGGCTCCTCCATCCTTCGGCTCACCCAAGTCGGCCTGGTTAGACCTTCATTCTCCTCAGCCCCAGCTCAAACCAGCTGATCCAGCCTTGCTTGCATCTCTTGAGTCCACCCACTTCTCTGGACTCCCCCAGCAGGGTTCACCCCAGGGGAGAGCCTCATCACTTTTCTCTGCATGGATTCTTATCATAGCCGCCTGCTTTTTTTCTTGCTTTTCCTCTCCCCTCTCTAACTGTTGTGCTCCAGCCCACATCTTCAGAGGTCCAGTGACATCATGGGCTGACGTCTCGATGCGCGCACGGCTCGGATTGAAGTGAGGCAGACGCGGTCACTGGCCTCACTTCCAGAGTGGTGGCCGTGCAGTGGCACAGCAAACACCAGGATGGCCAGGGAGGACCCGGGAGGCAGCACATGAGCTTGGCCTCTTCACTCACGCCTGGCCACACTTGACCACAGTGAGCTTCAGCCACGCCACGACTGTTGGAACAAATTGTTCTCGTTCACCTTCTGCTTGGGGAAGTCTTCGCATGCTGGGGCTGGACGTGCCCCTCACTCACAGGCACAGTTGAGTCCGGTTATTGACCCTCAGCCTGGGGCGACCTATTGGCAGAGACAGTGATGCTGGGCTGCGGCCACTGGGCATGCTCTGGCTTCTTGGGGCCGCGGGGGAGCGATGGCTTCCTCCTTTCACCCCTCTTTCTATGCTGCCAGGAAATGGCTAGAACAGGCTTCCTTGGCCGGGATCTGACCAGAGGGCGCCCCGTGCCCCAGACTCCCGGGCTGGCTCCAAGGGACTTTGCACGATGGTTTTTTATGTTGCTCTTCTTCAAGCATTTACATTTCAGCCAACTGCTGAGCTTGCTGGTGCTGGGATGCGCCGGTTTAGCGCTCACTCTGCCGCTTGCTCTGCCTCCTTTTCTAAGATGAATTTGCTCCTGAACTTGCCTTCTGGGGCCATGGGCTTCCTTCAAGGGCTGCTCCTGGAAGCTGCCCTGCCTTGGGGCTTGGTCCTTGCTCTCACCTCCATCCATCTTGCTTTTATGTCCTTCTGAATGTGTGGCTGCAGTGACCAGCACGTGGCTAGCAAGCATCGGGGCCCAGAGAGATGCAGTGATCTGCAGCGTTGCCCAATGATCAGGGCTGGGACTGTGAATGCCGCATGAACTTGCTCTTAGCCCACAGCCTCCCCTCCCTGCTGGGGGCTGTCTGCCCCGAGCCCAGGGGCCCCAGCGTCCCGCAGGCTTCTCCACCTCTTCCTTCTCCCCCGGGCACCTGCCGCTGAGGCTGCTCTTTGTCTTCTCTCTGCTGCTCCCCTCCAAAGTGTCCTCCAGCCACAGCTCTTCCTGCCCGAGCCATTTCTCCGGCAGCGGGGATGCAGAGCTCTTCCCGAGGTCCCTGCTCTGTGGATCGGGGTTGATAGAGCTCCAATGAAGGGCCAAGGGCAGGGACCCAGGGTGCCGTTTCTGGAGCCACTGGACCACTCGCCCCAGGCAGCCGAGGGGTTGTCCGTCAGGCTAACGCTTTTGAGGCCAGCAGGGCCTCCCCAGAACTTATGAAATGGAGTCCCAGCTGCTTGGCTGAGTCCGTGCTGCGTTTAGGTGAGCCCAAGGGGTCCCCGGGATGTGTTTCTAAAGCTTCAGTGGAGCCTAACGGAGCACCCTGGGCAATGTGGCCCTGGCTGGTGTTAGAAGCCCGGCGGCCGAGGCTCTCAGGCTAAGCCCAGGATCCTGGAGGTGGCCGTGAGAGATGGGATTTGGCTGACTTTATTTAAGGTCAGGTGGACATTGAGGGGCTTCTCCATCCCGACTCCTCTTCCTGATGCGCCCAAACGCCCCTCCC
Organism: Monodelphis domestica; assembly: GCF_027887165.1. Classification (NCBI taxonomy): domain Eukaryota; kingdom Metazoa; phylum Chordata; class Mammalia; order Didelphimorphia; family Didelphidae; genus Monodelphis; species Monodelphis domestica. Next base: position 4,270,926 of record NC_077227.1, on the reverse strand, counting down.
CTTCCCTCAGAGCCCCTTCCGCCTCATCCCCAGATGCTGCCAAGCTCTCTATTCGTCTTCTTGCCTCAGTTTCTTTCTAATTAACTGTTGGCACAGTCATTGCAAGCCATCTGGGAGAGATGATGTGGAGAGAACCCCTCATCTGCAGCATGGCATTAGTGGGACCAAAAGCAGGGACCAGGACTGAGGAAACTTGTTTTTTGTTGTTGTTGTTTTAAGACCTTTACCTTCTCTCTTGGATTTAATACTGTGCATTCGTTCCAAGGCACAAGAGCAATCAGGGTCGGGCAATGGGAGTTATGTGACTTTTCCAGGGTCACCCAGCTAGAAAATGTCTGAGGCCAGATGTGAACCAAAGACCTCCCATTCTGGCCTGGCTTTCAATCCACTGAGCCCCCCGACCACTCTCCCTCCCCGTCCCCCATAGATTTCTAAAAGGAGGCAAGTTGAGGGGTATTGAATAAGTTGATCCCACTAGTCCCTACCCGAGCACTCTGGAATGTCTCCCCTTCAGCATGAAGCCTTCCCACCCCCTCCTCATTCCAGTGTTTCCCCCTCTTGCTTCTTTTCTATTCATCCTGCATAGAGATTTTGTTTGCATGTCATCTCCGTCATTAGACTGGGAGCTGCCTTTGGTTCTTCTTGCCTCTCCCAAGCTTAGCACAGTGTCTGACACACAGTAGGTGCCCAATAAAAGTTGGTATGATTGGGAGATGTCATGGTCCTCCTCCTAGATAATGAGCTGCAGATAGGGTGTCTGGTGAGGGCAGGCCGAGGGTCAATTTTGACAGTGGTAGGACAAATTGAGGACATGGTCCAGGCCAATCTCAATGGATTTTAAAAATGTGTTTTCATTTCCTTTACTTTTTATGTCTCTTTTCCTTCATGATACAGTAGTCCAGGCAGAGACCTCAAGTGCTAACCCTTCCTTGTGATCAAGAAAAACAATAACATGGGACATCCAAGTGGAAAATCTGGCCCGATGATGTATGTTCTGGTGTCCCACCTCTTTTCCATGAGCAAAGATGGCAGCTTTCATTATCTTGACACCAAGTCCATCATTACCCAGAGTTCCTTTTAGTGGTCTGTCCATTGGAGTTCTTTGGTCTGCCCATTCTGTTTCCCATCACTTTATAGGTGAGGAAACTGAGGCCCAGGGAAGGGAAGGCACTTGACAAGAGTCATCTCCATAGCAAACCAAGAGGACACAAATACACTAGCTCTGTCTGACAGATTGGCCTCCTGCTTTTTAGGGGGAGCCAAATAGCATATCAGGCATCATCCCTGTCCTCTGGGGCTCTCAGGCTAGAAGAGGCATCAAATCCCAAGCCAGAGAGCATGACTGTACCACCTAGTATTCCACACAAAGTGCCCCGGAGAGAAACAAACAATACATGGAGTCTGATGGAAATCAGGGAGCTTCCTGAATTGGGTGGCTTTTTATCTTCAGCTTTTGAGGAGGGGCAGGGAGTCCACAGACAATGAAGGAGGGGAGGGCATTCTGCGCAGAATACCTGAGCAAAGACAGGGACACAGAGGGACAGAGGGTGGCTGGCTTGAATAAATGAGGAGGAAGTGGTGTATAGATGGACAAGGGGGAGTGATGAGCAAAAACTGGGAAGGTGGGGTGGTGCCAGATTGTGGAGGCCTTCAAATTTCAGGTCAAGGAGCATGAACTTTACTTAAGAGGTACTAGGGAGCACCTAAAGATTCTGGAGCAGAGGAGTGATAAGTGCACAGAGCTAGGTAAGAAAGATTCTCTTCAAAGTCCCATGAAGGACAGGCTGGAGAGGGAATGAAGCCAAGGGGGGCCCCTTGAGAAGGATGCTTTTGCTTGAGGGCAGTCAGGGCTGAGGAGGGTTTGTATCAGGGAGTGGTCTTGAGTTAAATTGTCTGATAGGTGATTGGCCTTTGACATTGTCTGACCTCCCATTCTGGCTTCCTTTCTCAGCTTGGTGGCTCCTCCTTCCCATCACTTCCCATTAGACTGGGAGTCCAATACTCTTATGCTCCTCTTCCAAGGCTGAAATTCCTTTCATTTTAACAGGAAACAACCTTCCTTGATTGTTTCCAGCCCTTTCAAAGACCAGGAAGTCGAGTAGAAGAAGGCCAGATGAGGAATCGTCTCCTGTGACATGAACTTAGTCTTTTTTTGAAAAGAAAAAAATCCCTGTCCTCTGTTTTACTGTCCATTTGAAGGCAGGGGAGTGGCAATGGCTAGGCCATTGGGATTGGGCGATTTGCCCAGGGGCACAGAGCTAAGAAGTGTCTGAGGCCAGATAGGAACCCCGATTCTCTCCACTCCAGGCTATTGGGCTACTTCTCTGGCCTGAATTTAGTCTTCATAGATGTGAAACAGGAATGGCGGCCTCCAAGAATCTCCCTC
>NC_077227.1:4116040-4263540 GCF_027887165.1 Monodelphis domestica | reverse complement strand
TCAGAATTTCCATTTCTGAAATGTTCAGTGGAGCCTAATGGAATGCTTGACTCTTGGCCCTTCCGCATTCTGATATATGATGATCAGCTCATTCCACTCATTTTTATTCCTGGTTGTGGGTGATGCTTATATGAGCTGAAAATCCATTCAGGCCTTGAGTTACCCACTCTCAGGTCCATTTCTATGCAGAAGTATCTGTTCTCTTCCCAATAAAGCATGAAAAGGAGACGTGAGAGGATTGGACGTGTGCAAAGAGAAGAAAAGTGCTTCTAGAAGTGTGGCCGTAGGGGGACAGATCTGTCCTGGGAGGAAGGCTGGAATCTTCCCAGCCTTCACTGACACTCTGTCTCTTCTCCACCTCCCGTATCCGATAGTTTTCCTAGTCAATTAATGTTTAAGTTCCTGCTACATGCCAGGCAATGTTCCCAGCTCTGGGCACACAAAAGGAAGCCAAAGGCAGTCCACACCCTTAGGGACTGTGCAGCCTAGTGGGAAAGGCAACAAGCTATGAAATGTGTGCAAACAAGCCATAGAGGGAATAAATGGAAAATCATTAGCAGAGGGAAGTTTTCTTGTACATGATGGGATATTAGTCGGGCCTGGAAGGAAACCAGGGAAAACAGGAAGTAGAAATAAGGAGGAAGAGAATTCTAGGCATGAGGGATAGATACAGAACATGCTCCGAGCTAAGAGATAGCGGGTCTTGTTTATAGAACAGCCAGGAGTTCAGTGTCATTGGATTGGGAAATAGGCATTGGGAAGTAAGGTTTAAGAGTCTTGGAAAGGTAGGAGAAGTCTAGCTTATGAAGGGCTTTGAATGCCCAGCCAAGGATCTTGAATTTGATCTTGTGGGTGGTAGGAAGTGACTGAACTCAGCCTTCCCCTTAGCTGTTAATTCATTCTCTCATAGAAAGAAATGATTTCTGCTCCGCCCTCATTCTCTCCTTTCTAGCCAAGACAGAGAGTTCTATCCAACTTCTAAAAGCACTTTTACCCATGGCCCTCTCGTCACTTAAAGGGCCAAAATGCAAAGTCCAGGCCATCGCCACTCTCGCTAAGATTGTTGCAATAGTCTTAACCAGGTTGCCTCCAATGCAGGCTCCCCTTCTCATTTGGGGCCCCGTTCACTTAGCTGCCAAAATAACCTTCCCCAGACCATTGCATAGCACACTTAAAGAATAAAATCCAATCTCATGCAACAGAATTTAAAGCCTTCAACAAAAAGTTCTAGGGTCCTTCAGAGCCTAATTTCAGCGCACCTCTTTCTTACATTCTAGGTTCTAGACAATCTGGACTGCTCAGTATTCCATGTCCTATCAAGGGACAGTGCCCAGGCCATGAAACTTGTATCTGTTGTGGTGGGAATGAATTCACTCATCTTTGCTTTCACCATTTTCAGAATTCACCATATAAAACCTAGCTCATGTGTCCTTTCCTCTAGGAAGTCTTATGTGAGCTTCCCCATCCAGTCAATGTGCTTTATATCCCTTCAGTTTTCTCTTAAATTTTTTTTAATTGATATTTTTCTTCCCAAGTATCAAATATTTTCCACTGGGTTTTACATGTGTTGTTGATCAAGACTTTATATAATGTTGTTTAAATTGGGCAAATCATTATCCTAGTTGGGCTTGCTTCACTCTGCATCAGTTCATAAAGCTTTCCCTAATTTCTTCTGAAAATTTTCATTTGATAATATCTTATGGCACCAACATAAGCTGCCACATTCATATGCCATGAAGTGTTTATACATTCTCCCCAAAGATTCCTCTCCTAATTTCCCATTTTTGCCTAACATTAAAAGAGATGCTATGAATAATTTTGTACATATAGATATTTTCCTTTTCTCTTTGATTTCTTAGGGATATAGTCCTAATAGTGGTATAGTTGGACCAAAGAGTATATGCTGCTTAATAACTTTTAGAGCATATTTACAAATTACTTTCCAAAATGGATAGCAATTAGTTCACAGTTCCACCAACAATGCATGAGTATACCTATTAATTTAAAAAAAAATCATCATCTTTGATAGTCTGTACATATGAGGTATAACCTCAAAATTATTTTAATTTATAGTTATCTAATTATTAGTGAGCTAGTGAACTTTTTCATGTGACAACTTGATACCTTGTTTTCCTTTGAAAACATTCTATTCATACATATCCTTTGAGCATTTATCTTTTGTGGGAATAGCTCTAAGGTTTATACATTTGAATCAGTTATTATCTAAGGATGAGATCTTTATCATAGAAAATGGTTGCAACAGTACTTAGGCACCTATTTCCCTTCTAATTTTCCATACTAGGTTTGTTTATACAAAAGTTTTTAAATTTTATATAAGGAAAGTATTTTAAAATTGTTTATTTTTTCTTCTTGTGATCCTCTCTGTTAGTGGTTAGTCATGCAATTTCCCCTATCCATACATCTTAAAAGTAATTTCTTCCTTGCTTCTTAATTTGTTCATGATATGATTTAATAATTCTAAGTCATTTATTCATCTTGGTATATGGGGTGTGAGCTATTCATCTAAACTAATTTCTGTCAAACCGGTTTCCATCTTCCCTAGCCATTTTGGCTCAAAAGTGAGTCCTTTCCTCAGAAGTAGGGTATTTGGGGTTATCAAATACAATGATACTGTCTTTTGCTTGTTTGTTTGTTTTGCTTCTGTATGCTGTACCCTATTCCCAGTGATTGGCTACAGAGAGTTTCCTAAAGATATTCTTTGGGATACTCCATTGCTCCCATCATGCCTTATTTTGCATCATGCCCCCCTGTTTCCATATTATATCTCTTCCCCAAAATTGAACAATTCTTAAGGGTAGAGATTATGACATCAAAAAACATTCATCTCCAGTACTAAACACAATTATGTGCAAACCTTGGTAGTCATTTAAGAAATACACGTTGAATGAATGTTGAAGAAATAGCTCCCTTATGCCTTAGGATATCTTCTACATTTTGACTATGCTACGTTTGTAAGGGGGGATGAATACTTTTTGACTGTATCTTCTATGTGTGAATAAGTGTGTGGAGGAAGGATTGTTTCCTAAATTGGGATGCAATTGGGAAGCCTCTGCTTTTCCCACTTTCCAGAGACACTTCCTCGTCCATGGCTGGAGAGGCGACATAGAGAGATTATGCTGTTCTTTTAATTGCAACGGGCAATTGGGGGATTCCATGCCAACTTTGACAACCATGTGTAGTTTTTAATATCTTCCCAATAAAAAAATAAAGAGTTGATTTTTTGAACTACATATTCTTTTGACTAGGTATGTCGGGGGCCAGGTAAGATGAATTCCTATATCTGCTGCCTCAGGGAGCCCTGAGGTTTGGAGACTGATGAAGAGAATTTTCCTTAAGAGGAAGATCTAAAAATGTACAACTCTGCCATTTCATTTTACAGGCTCAGCTGAGAAAGCCATGAAAATAGCCTTCTGTGAGAGGCATTCCGCTATACTCCAGCTCAAAGCCCATTATCCCAAGAATAGAAGGAAATGTGGGAAATCAGTTTCTTTTCCCCAAAGTTACATTTGATATGTTGCCCTTGTAATTCCGTATGAAGGATTAGAAGTCACTCCTCTGGCCCCCTGGCTCTGCCAGATATCCCATTTCTATGGTAGCTAGAAAGAAAAGGATTCCTGGAGTAAGGTTAGGTGAGATCTGGCCATTGAGACCCATCAAAATGTCATCCCTAGACCCATCCAATGAGCCCACCCATTTGGAGGCTGCCATTTCATCAGACAACAGAGTCATCTCACCCCCTGTGAAAGGTGGCTGGAGCCCAGTCTATTTGTATTGATGGGACATCCAAGGAGCTGAACATTCAGTGCTAGAACACCCTGAAACTAATTTAGAAAAATTGTGTATGATATTGATTGGTAATAAACTGAGTGAGAACCAGGTCACATGCCAGTGATCAGTGCGTGGTTGTTTCAGAGCGAGTGCTCGGCTTGGTTGCCCATTTAATGGGATTGGACTTTGTCAGGCCTTCCTTTTTAGAAAGCCTTTGCTGCTACCATAAGAGTGAGCAGAAATTCTTTTGTACACGTGCTGCAAGAATTTGCCTTGAAAACAAAGACACACACCTTCTTTATAATCTTATCACCCTGTTCCTACCAGAGTGGGGAGAATGCAACAGGTGTTGGCACATCTGGCTCCAGGAAGCTAGTCTCACATCCGTTTCGAGCTATTCCCTCCATTTCATCATTCCCTTGTAATCATTATGGAGATTATTGGCTCTTTGGGACTTCTATCGGGCTTGGGTCTCCTCTAACACCCGTATGCAGTTGTGTGGCTATGGCGTTACCTTCTATTCAAAGCATTCAGAGCTGATGAATGAATTCACAGCTCCCGTAGTTTCGCTCAGGAGCATCTAATCAATTTGGGCTCTTAGAACAGACACAGACTCAGAGAATCTCTCAGATGGATGGCACTTCTGAGGCTGGCCTCTCACCCAACCCATTCTTGGATGTCCCTGATTTGTTGTAGTCCAGCTTCTGCTGGAAAGCCTCCCACTAATAGGAATCCCACTCATGAACTTCTGAGATGGCTCACTGTTCTCATTTTTAGAAAGCCTCTCCTGGCTTCAAGTCTAAATTTGCCTCATTTTGGCATCTATTCATTGCTCCTAGTTCTTACAGAAGGCTGCTGTTGCCTCTTCTTCAGGGCAGCCTTTCCAATACTTGAAGACAGTTACCTTTCCTTCTCTTTTCTGGCTTAAATCTCCCTGGACATTCTGTAACTCTTCTCCATCCTGGCTAACCTCCTGGAGAATGTATTTCCCAAAGTGGGGGCTTCTTGTCTGTAGAGTGGACTTCAGTTACATTTTCCCAGGTGGCCGTGCTCCATGAGACATATGGTAAGAAGGGACGCAGTTTTTCATCCCTAAGACATCAAGACAAGACGAAACCATAGTTGGACTTTGGATAAGAATCTTCAAAATGGTAGATTGGGAGCTGCGCCTATTCAGGTCCTTCCTCTTTTGGACCTTCTGGTTCTTTCTCTGTAAAATGAAATTGGAGGGGCATATTTCCTGCTCTCTTAATTCTCTTCCAATCCTGGGACACAGATTCTCCATAAAGCCCTTTCCCTCCCTGGGCAACCGCTCCACATAACCGTTGACTCCCTCTACTAGAATGTGTACTCCTTGAAGGTAGGCTGTTTTGCTTTGGGATTTGTATTTCTAGTACTTGGTCTAGTCCCTGGCATCTTGTAAATCCTTAGTGCATGCTTGTTCACTAACGCTGTCATTCCTTTTTGGTTCTTGTATTCTTTGCTGAGAGGACTGGCTAATTATGGCATTGAATACCAATCATTTGGTTGTCACCAAATGGCAAATGGGCCCAAGGGACAATCCTGAATCTGGTTGCACTTGGATTTCTGTGGCTGAAGCACTCTGTACCCCCACCTTCTGCTCATCCGGTCCTCATTTCCAGGCCTTCTGAGAAAGTTGGATGGAGCCATGTGGGTGCCACTGTTCCCTGCAATTTTGTCTTCACTGTTTGCTTTCACCAGTCAAGGCTGTTTGCTGGTTTCTCACTATCCCCTCTCCTTCTGGAGCTCTCCCAGCACAGGGTATGAAGGGCATTCCCAGGAGTCCTGTTTCATCAAGATATTGCAAGATCCACACTGGCTCAAACTAGCTTTGAGGGCATCTTGCATGGGTAGCTTGTTATGCCTCGATTGATCTGGCATGCCTGATTTTCAGTCAGGTCTGTGGAGGAGCTGAGATTTTACTCCCTTGCCTCCGGCAATCCACGTCCTTTCCACAGCATCCCAGCTGGGGAATGATCATTTCAAAACAATTAGCATTTTTATGAGGCTTTTTAAAATTTTTCTTCCGTGTAATTTTAGAAGAAATGACACACTTGGTATAAACAAGCATCTCCTTGCTCCTGCCACCCCCACACCTTCAAACAGGGATACACTCACCAATTGGAGGAACTGCAAAGTGGAGGGCATAGAATAACTGACGCAGAGCTCTAGCCCATGGATTATGGGCTCTCTAGCTTTGGATACCCCACCTCCAACACACATTCCAGTCCCTCTGTAGCTCTCTTGTCTTTCCATCCAATGGGACTCCTGGTTCTCAGTCTTTTTTGCTGTATCCTCCTCATTCTATTAGTTTGGGAGCTCCCTGAAGGCAGAGACTCTCTTTTGCCTCTTTCTGTATTCGCAGTGCTTAGCACAGTACCTGGCACATAGTGAGTGCTTCATAAATATTGGTGGGCTGATCCATCATTGTGTGTGTGTGTGTGTGTGTGTGTGTGTGTGTGTAGGGCTTTGCCTTGGACTCTCCTACCTCTCCTCCCTCTTCCTTCATCCTCCCTCTCTTCCACCCTTCTCTCTTTCTATTCCTTTCCGCCTCACAACAAGCCCTTGAGGAAAGGATCTGCCCGTACCATTCTCTCTACTTTGCTTTTGAGAACACTGAGGCTCAGAGATGTTGAGTGACTTCCCTAACATCATGTGGACAGGCATTGGTAGACCAAAGCCGTGAACTCAGCCTTTCTGACTCTATAATGCATCTTCTGGAAGCGTTATGATGGTGCAGAGGAAGAAGAGGAGGAGGAAGGGAGGGAGGAAGCCACATCTCCCCAGCGAAGTCAGTGAAAGCTTGCTTTTAGACACTAGAAAACCGTGCTCACTTTCTGTGAACCAGTTGACACTGGGGGATGTGATAGGGGCTGAATTGTTCTGCCATTGCCTTTGGAGTGGGGCATAGTTTGGCCCTGGGTCTGAGCAAGCCCGCCTCCTGCCCAATTTCAGTTTCCTCTTAGACTCTGCTTTGAGCTGCTATTTGAGGCTGCACTTTTGGCGAGGTTGAAGAGCTCATCGACAGCATTTGAAAATGGAGTTTAGCCTCCTCTCGCAGGGACTGCTTGCAGGGAACACAGCAGTGTGTTTGCATCCCAGAAGACGGGCAACCAGCTTCCGGGCCACTTGCAGCCGCCTTGCTAACATCTGCACACAGTCCTAGCAAGGCATTTCCATGTACCAAAGATGGCGCCTGTTGACAACTCCGAATCCCACGTATGTCAAGCTAGTTAGATGTGCTGAAGTATGTAAAATTATTCACTGATTTTCCTGAGGCCTGCCTGGGAAATCAAATATTCCTAGACTCAGAAAGGCCTGAAAATCAGAATACGAGGTCTGAGTACACACTGGAACAACTCCCAAGTGGGAGAGAGACAGCATGGGGGATCCTGGCAGATCCACTAAGCCTTCTCCATCCCTTCCTTCCTTCCTTCCTTCCTTCCTTCCTTCCTTCCTTCCTTCCTTCCTTCCTTCCTTCCTTCCTTCCTTCCTTCCTTCCTTCCTTCCTTCCTTCCTTCCTTCCCTTCCCTTCCCTTCCCTTCCCTTCCCTTCCCTTCCCTTCCCTTCCCTTCCCTTCCCTTCCCTTCCCTTCCCTTCCCTTCCCTTCCCTTCCCTTCCCTTCCCTTCCCTTCCCTTCCCTTCCCTTCCCTTCCCTTCCCTTCCCTTCCCTCCCTCCTTCCTTCCTTCTTTCCTTCCCTCCCTCCCTCCCTCCCTCCCTCCCTCCCTCCCTCCCTCCCTCCCAGTTAAAGGTGCAGGTGACTTCTTAGTTGCTTTGTCTCCCTCAGATGGAATCCCCTTGCCTGAAAGGCTCTGTTGTGTTGGTGATGAAGTTTCCAAGTCATTTGGGCAGGTGCCCAGGATTGAGTGGAAGGAGGAGGGCCACCTGGCCTCTTGGGGTTAGTTCATCGGTTTCAAAAATGCTCTTCAAGAACTTGGCTTGGGATTTGGCATTCTTGGTGCTTCCCTTCTCTAACCGGCGAGCCTGGGCCGCCCTGAGCATACGCTGGAGCTTGCTCATGGAACATTTGCCCCTGGTGTTCCAGCCAGATCAGAAAGGAACAAGGCAGAGTCTAAGAGGAAACTGAAATTGGGCAGAAGGCGTGCTTGCTCAGACATAGCTCCTGCTTCGACTTCTCTGAGGAAATGTGAATTCTTCTTCCTCACATTTCTCCTATAAGATTTGTGCTGGTCCTTTGCATTTGTCTCGCCCTCCCTCAGAGAGTAGCTATTTGGGCACGTCTCTCGGCCAGCTTTGGTCCCTTCTAGGCAGCAGAGTGCCATGGGAAGACCTGGTGCTGGACTCAGAGGACCAGGGTTCAAATCCTGTTTCTATCACGTCCTACTTACAATACCTGAACAAGTCTTTTGGCTCGATGGGCCATGGCTTCCTCATCGGTGAAACAAGGGGATCGACCCAATGCTTTCTGAGGTTTCCTCTTGGCAAGAGCTATGGCTGAGTTTCATTTTGGAGATTTTCCTGGATGAGCTTCAGCCGGGACCATGAGCTGAAGGAGAGCACTCCATGGAGGAGCTCACCAGGCCCCGCCGCCCGAGGATTCATGGCCCTAAGATACATCGAGCATCCTGTAGCCGCCCTGAACCCACCCCACTTTGCATTGTCGGCTGCGTTCTTGGCGTTCTCGTACGCACAGTGAGAGAAGGCTCCTTCCGCTCCGATCTCTCCCAGGCAGAAGCCCCAGCAGCCTGTGTGGCACTGGGTGAGGGTTCTGGGGAGGACGTGGAGGCTAGAGAGCCCCTGCAGGAGGGAATCAAAGATGGCGGAGGCAGGAAACCCAATGATGTCAGGATGGATTGCAGAGCGCTTCGCCTGGAGAAGAAAGGACGTGCAGAGTCAGAGAATGCCTTTGAAGCCTGCCCTGGGGAGAGGGTCGGCTTGTCCTTCTTGGCCACAGAAGACAGAATCAGGAGCTGGGATGGGAAGGAGCAGGGAAGCCAATCTGGCCTTGGTAAAGGGATAAGAGAACAGGCAGAATTCGAGGGAGCGCCCAGATTGCCTGTGACAGACGATGCCCAGGAGTGGTTCCAGCTCCAGATGGACTACGACCCCTCCCGTTAAGGAAAGGCTTGTAAAGCCAAAGGCTTCTCCCTGGGCTGCCTGTGCTGCCTTTGCACGCTCTCCTTTCCTGCTCCGACATTCAGATAAAGAAGGACAAAGAGAGGAAAATAAAGCAGCTCACCCAAACTCACCCACATGGACGCCTGGCCAGGATGGTGCCATCCTATTCCACAGTCCAAGTGTCCTGTGTTTGCCTCCAACGGAGGAGCTTCATCTTGTCATCTCTTCTTGGGAGAGAAGCTCGATCAGCATCATCGCAGAGTGTTGTTTCGATTGGTCGGTGCTGTGGCTTCTGTGGGCAGCACCGTAGTCATGGGGTGTACGTTCCCCCTGATTAGCCCCAGTATGCACTTTTGCAGCCAAAATCTGCCTCTGCTCCTTGTACTCACGGCTCCCAATTCAAGTTCTGCCAACTCCGTTCTGCTTCAGTTCACAGGAATCCGCCCAGGCTTCCCTGAAGCCAGCCAGTCATCACTTCTTACCACGCTGTAACATTCCACTCCATCCGTGCATTCATTTGTTTAGCGAGTCCCTATCCAGCAAGATGCAGAGTATTTACAAAGAGCGAGCAGGGAGATGGCTGGGGCGAATTCTGAGCTGAGCATCAAACATTTGCTTGCCAAGATCATGTATTGGAAGGCGCCAGAGGGACAAAGCAGAAGAAGCCCGGCCTTCCTTCAGGAGCTTGTCACCTGGGCAAGGAGCACCTCCAGGACCCAACAGAACCTCCTCTCGACAGCATGGCTCTTGTCTGCCCTCCACGACCACAACCTGTAATCTGGCTGCTAAAGGAGTCCGTGCAATTCAGTCTGAGAAATGTTGATCAGTAATTAATATGTGCCAGACACTGTGATGGATTTGGGGGCTTCAGCACACACAGACACAGACACAGACACAGACACAGACACAGACACAGACACAGACACAGACACAGACACAGACACACACAGATACACACAGACACACACACAGACACACACACAGACACACACACACACAAACACAGACACAGACACACACAGACACACAGACACACACAGACACACAGACACAGACACACACACAGACACACACAGACACACAGACACACACACAGACACACACAGATACACACAGACACACACACACAGACACAGACACAGACACACACAGAGACACACACACAGATACACACAGACACACACAGACACACACACAGACACACACACAGACACACACACAGACACACACAGACACAGACACACACACACAGACACACACAGATACACACAGACACACAGACACACACACAGACACACAGACAGACATAGACACAGACACAGACACAGACACACACACAGATGCACACACACAGACACACACAGACAGACATACACACAGACACACAGATACACACACAGACACACACAGATACACAGACACACACACACAGACACAAACACAGACACAGACACACACAGACACACACACACACAGATACACACAGACACACAGACACACACACAGACACACAGACAGACATAGACACACACACAGACACAGACACACACACAGACGCACACACACAGACACACACAGACAGACATACACACAGACACACACAGATACACACACAGACACACACAGATACACAGACACACACACACAGACACAAACACAGACACAGACACACACAGACACACACACAGACACACACAGACACAGACACAGACACACACACAGACACACACAGATACACACAGACACACACACAGACACACAGACAGACATAGACACACACAGACACAGACACACACACAGACGCACACACACAGACACACACAGACAGACATACACACAGACACACACAGATACACACACAGACACACACAGATACACAGACACACACACAGACACAAACACAGACACAGACACACACACACACACACACAGACACACACACACACACACACCCCTCCCAACAAAACCACTCTGTATTGCTGTGATGAAAGTGTAAGCTCCCGGATGGGGCTGTTGTTCTTTCTGTTTGAGCAGCACTCAGCACAGTGCTGGCCGATGAGTAAAGCCTGCATGAATGCTTCTTAATGGATCAAAAGCAAAATCCTTCTTGCCCTCAAGGAGGTTAGTGAGAGTTAGAACATGAAACACAGACTGTGACTGAATAGCATCCACAGCAATAGCCAAGAATTTTACGAGGAAGAGCCTGGTGCACTGGTGATGCCTGAGGTGGCCGCTGGCACACGAACTGTATTTCCAAAGGGAGGGCAGGGCTTTTAAAGGCAGGGGGAGGGGACATTTCAGGCATGGGATAACTGTACAGAAGAACAGAGGTGTTAAGCTGAATATAGGGAATAGCTCGTAGGGCAGTTGGCCTGCAATAGAGAGAGCACGAAGGGAGCAGACTATCAAATAAGACTAGACAGAGAGAATAATAAAAATGACCACCGTCAACCCACTTTTCCAGACATTTCACATTCTACCCCTTTGCCAACCCTGTATTTAAGCCAAAGTCAAGAAACTAACCTCCTATCCAAAGATGGCACCCATCTCTGGTTTCCTCTTCTTCCTTTTACAGGCTGCCTCTTTTCTGGCACAAACTCCTTCCTCCGATTCCTAGAGTAGCGAATGCTCTTCAGTTTCCATGCCGTGTAGTGTGGGTCTCTTCCATAGACTTTCCCCTAATTTCACATTCTTACCATTTTAGAGGCTCTCTCTAGCCTCAAATTCTCTCAGATCTCACCTTGGTATACATGTTGTATCCCCCAGGAATACGTTCTTTAATGGATGGAACTAGTTCTAGTTTTTGTCTTTTTGTCCTCAATACATATCACAAATGACCATTTGCAATCCAACAAGGATTTCTTAAGCACCTCTAACGTGCAAGGCAATGTAGTTAAGTTCTAGATAGGCAAGTGCAGATGCTGCCTTGATATCTAGCAGTTTCTGTTTTACTGGAGGTTTACAAAGTCATGGTGTAATGTCACAAACTGATCCCTTCAACATGTAATAATATGGTATCCTTTATGATAATTATCTTGTTCTTAAATTTTTATTTTCCCATAATTACATGCAAAAACATGTTCCAACATTTTTCAAAGACTACCGACTCTCAAATTCTGTCCCTCTCTCCTTTCCCTTCTGTTCCTCCCCTCCAACCCTTGTTCATATGGTAAGAAATTTCATATAGATTTCACACGGGCAATCATGTAAAGCATTTTTCTATGTCGATCTGTTTGTGGAAGGAAACTCAAATAGAAAAAATATTAACAAAGAAAGTGAAAAAAATTTGCTTTGGTCTGGTTCAGACTATCAGTTCTGTTTCTCTGGAAGCAGATGGTAGTTGTTTTTTTTTTATCATGAGTCCTTTTGGATAGTTTTGGGTCATTGCCTTTTGGAATCATTAAGAATAGCCAAGTTATTCACAGCTGCTCATTATACGGAATTTCTGTCACTGCTGCCAATGTTCTCCTGGTTCTGCTTATTTCACTCCGTTCAAGTCATGTAAGTCTTTCTAGGTGTTTTTCTGAGCTCCTCCTGATCTTACGTCTTTAAACACAACAGTATTCTATTACAGTCATATAGTTGTTCTCCTGTTGATGGGTATCTCCTCACTTTCTCATCATTTGTCCCTACCAAAAGAGCTGCTTTAAATATTTTGTACATATAGATCCTTCTCCTTTAAGAAAATCTCCTTTGGAAACAAACCTACTAATGATATTGCTGGTCAATGAGTATGTGTTATTTTATAGCTCTTTGAGCATAGTATGAATTGCTCTCCAGAATGACTGAATCAGTTCACAACTCCCCCAAGAGTGCATTCGTGCCTCAACTTTCCCGTATCTCCTCCAGATTTTGTCATTTTCTTTTTCTGTCATAATAACTAATCTGATTGGTATGGGATAGATAGTACCTCAGAGTTGTTTTAGTTCTAATTCTAAATGTCCTAAATAGAACTTTTTTTGGGCATATCTATAGAGAACTTCAATTATTTTGCCTGAGAATCTTCTGTTCATATTCCTTGACCTTTTATCAATTGGGGAATGACTTGTATTCTTATATGTCCAACTCATTTGAGAAATGAGGCCTTTATTAGAAAGACTTGTGGAATTTTTTGCATCATTATGATTACTGTATTACTCTCCATCCTATTCACCTCTCTTCAGTTTCTGATCTCTACCTCCAGCAATTTGCCCTCTTTTCTATTAGCCCAACCGCTTTCTCCCTTCCCCTCTACTTTCCCATAGGACACAGTAGCTTTCTACACCCAGTTGATTGTGTATGTTCTTCCTCACTGAACCAATTCCAATGAGAGTAAGGTTCACATGCTCTGCTCCCCACCTTCCTCTCTACTCTAAATGTTATTTCATTGCCCTTTTATGTGTGATAATTTACTACACTTTTTCCATTCCCCTTCCAATGTACTCCTCTTTCTCATGCCTTAATTACATTTTTCTATACCATCCCATCATATTCACCTCATACCCTTGCCTTCTCTCCAGGTATATGCTTTCTAACTGCCTTAATAATTACAAAATTCTTTGGAGTTACAATAATCATTTCCCCATGCAGGAATATATACAGTCTAAACTTATTGAATATCTTTTGATTTCTCTTTCCTGTTTACCTTTTTATGATTCTCTTGGGATTTGAATTTTCTATTCAGACTTGATCTTCTCATTAGGAATGTTTGAAAATCCTCTTTTTCATTCACTACCATTTCCCCCCTTAAAGATTATACTCAATTTTGCTGGGTAAGTGATTCTTGGTTGAAGTTCTGACACCTTAATCCCAGAATATCATATTCCAGGCCCTCAAATCTTTTAATGTAGAAACTGCTAAATTTTGACTTATTCTATCACTCCACAATATTTGAATTATTTCTTTTCAGTTTCTTGTAATATTTTCTCCTTGATGTGAAAGTCCTGAAATTTGACTATATTTTTCTTTGGAGTTATCCTTTTGGGATATCTTTTATGAGGAGATCAGTTAATTGTTTCAATTTCTATTTTACCCTCAGATCTAGATTATCGGGGCACTTTTCTTTGATAATTTTCTTGAAAGATAATGTCTAGGCTCATTTCTGATCTTGTCTTTCAGGTAGTCAAGTAATTTTAAAATTATCTCTCCTGGATTTATTTTCTAGATCACTTGTTTTTCCAATGAGATGTTTTGCATTTCTTTTATTTTTTTTTCATTCTTTTGACTTTGACTGTTTCTTGATATCTCACGGAGTCATTAAAATTACCACTTGCCCAATTTTAATTTTTAAGTAATTATTCTCTTGAGTGAGTTTTTGTATCTCTTTTTCCATTTGGTCAATTATACTTTTTAAAGAGTTCTTTTCCTCGGTGTATTTTTACAGCTCTTTTTTTGTGGAGCCAATTCTGCTTTTCAAGAAGTCCTCTTTAGTGCATTTTTGTATATATATTTCTATTTGTCCAGTTCTACTTTTTAATAAGCTTTTCTCTTCATTAAATTGTAATGCCTCTTTTACCAATTGGTCTATTCTATTTTTTAGGATATTAATTTCTTCAGTATTTTTTGTGCCTCCTTTCCCAAGCTGTTGACTCTTTTTTCATGATTTTCCTGTGTCATTCTTATTTGTTTCTCCAATCTGTCTTCTGCCCTTCTTATTGGATTTTTAAAATCCTTTTATATCTCCTCCATTAATTCTTTTTGAGCTTGAGAGAAATGAATGCTTTTCCTGGAGATTTGCATGTAGTGGAATTGACTTTGTTGTCTTCTGAACTTTTGTTTTGATCTTCACTGTCAACAAAATAACTTTCTATGTTGTTGATTTTTTTTTTGTTTGCTCACTTTTCCAGTGTTTTTCTTTTCTTTTAATAATAAAAAAACCTGTTAAAATTGGGCTTTGTAACTGTGGTAAAGGGAACACTATTCCAAGCTTCAGGTTCTTTGTGTAGTTGCCTTCAGAGCTGACTCTAGGGATCTATTTGCTTTCAGTTCTTCTAAGGTGGTATGATGTAAAGAGAAGTGTGTTTAAAACTCTCCCAGTGTGAGCTCTGGTCTATGAGTAACCCAGGTGATCTTTTCCCCCTTGAAACTATGACCAGGGTCCCATGCTCCCTTGTGGCCACAAGTACTGGTGTCTTCTAGTGTTCCTTCTGGCTTTCAGATTGCCCCCATTGACTGTCATCTGGTTCTGAGTATAGGCAATGTGACAAGAGTCTCACATCCTGAGCCAGTAGAGGGATTCCTGTACTCTCCTTCTAAGTAGCTGTGTAATCCCCCTTACCTTCTGTGACTGAGAGTTCAGGAAACATTTGTTGCTGCTTCAGTTGTGCTCAAGGCCTGCTGCTGTGGTGAACCTGTGCTGGCATATTGTACTACACCTCTACTCTGGTGCATTAGATTTCTTATGCCAGCCTTTTAAATTGCTTTGGGCTGAAATTTTACTTCACCTTGATTTTTTGTGGGCTATTCTGCTCCAGAATTTATTTTGTGCATTTAAATCATAGTTTTTTTGAAGGGTAATTTGGTAGAGATCAATGACTCTATTTACCTTTTCTGCCATCTTGACTCCTGATAAATACCTTGTTTTAAGCTTAGAAAATTAAGGTTCATGTGGTTTCCTATTTTGTGGCTCTTACAGAGTTTGTTTTAAATGAAAAGTTGTCACTTCAGTCTGGATTGTTATGAGCCCCCAGTTTTAAAAAAAATCAAATCATATAGACAAAAGCTGAATTCTCTGTTTAAACTTGGATATGTCCCCAGTTAACTCCTGGCTTCATTGTGGTTCAGGTAATATCCAGGTTATTAGGAACATTTGAGTACCAAAATATGAACAGGTGGATAGGCAAGCCCTTGAAAGGGATGTTGTGAAAAGAGCAGATCTTTGCTATGGTCTTCCCTCAGTCCTTGAGTAAGTGGGAGCTCTGATGGCATCAGTCTTGGTCTTTTCCTTTGAGATATCTATAAATCCAATGACTTTAATTTTTTAAATTTTTTTTTGAAAATTTTAGTCAATTTAGACCATTATTCCTTGGTTACAAGAGTTATATTTCTTTCCCTCCCTCCCCTTCCCCCACCCTTCCTGTAGATGACGTGTAGTTCCATTGGGTTTTACATGTGTCCTTGATCAGAACCTATTTCCATGTTGTTGCTGTTTGCACTAGGATGATCGCCCATGACCTTTAGTATCTTTCTTCTTTAGTCCTAGTTTCTCTTTCCCTTTTTGCTGGATGCCCTAGGACAGTGAATGCAAATCTTTTAGAGGTGCAGTGATGTGAGAAATGTGCTCAGGTGCACATGGAGAAGGGGAGGAGAGCAGCCTGGCCCTGTGTTCCTCTGGCTTTCTAGTAATGAACTCTGGAAAACTCAGTGCTGGGGTGATGGCACGTATGCCCACAGGAAAGACTCTGAATGCTCCCTCTGGCACACATGCCATAGGTTCACCACCATGGCCCTAGGATCTGCCAGGTCTAAGGTCAGCTCTATATGATTCCACTTCATCCTCTCTGCTTCCATCTTCTAGAATCTCTATCTAGTTATCCTCTCATTTATATGTAATCTTTTCGTTGTGACCCAAATTCAAGACTGATGCTAGGAGGTGTACTTGGCCAATTCACATGAATCAAACGGAATCTATCAAGATGGGTTTGTTTCTAAACAAATGGGGAAAAACTCACTTTTAAGTGGTTGGGACAATCAATGAAGCCCCATCTTACAACAATGCCTATCATTTATGATTTATTTAGTGCTTTTTATATTTTATTTCCCAACGAGTTTCACAATAATCCTGTGATGTAAGTACTGTTCTTGTCCTCAATTTACAAATGAGAAACTGAGACTGAGTGCATGACTTGCTGAACGTCTCACAGCTAGCAAATGTCTGAAGCAGAATTCATACCTTAGTCTTCCTGACTCCAGTTGTAGGGCCAATTCCACTGTGCCACACTACCTCTTAACCAAGCTAGTAATAAACCTGATGAGCCTTCCTGAGGCAGCTATACTAGTCTGGGAGAGAGCAGTGTCTTGCTGCCTTTTGGGATATTTCTGGACTACTGAAATCTGGATATTCAAGCCAAGCTCTACTAATGTTCTTAAGACCCACGTGGCAAATTTTATACAGTCTCCCTAAAATCTCAACTTAAAGGATACAAAGAAAAAAAAAGAATCATTAAGCTTTTAGCAGCAAGTCCAACGAGATCCTCCTTTACACGAGAAATTATTTTATAGGAGATTACTACTTGTGATTGAGGTAGTTTGCATCGTGAACATGACAGTTTAAGAGCCTTTTTGGGGAAGAAAAGCTTTTAGGGTGGGAGAAAATCATGGGACTTTCGTGATGCCGCAGCCAAATTGCTTTCCTGCTAAATGAGCCTCTTGCTTGTGTTGATTACCATCCAAGAGAGAGGGAGAAAAAGAGAGAAACTTCCCACAATCCCCTGGTTGTTTACTCCCTTTATGAGGTTGGGGTCTTCCCTTCTCTTTTTTTGGTCTCCTCCTTCCCATCTGCCTTGGGATAAACAGCTTAGCAGTTGCTGTGCCAGGGCTGGAGGCAGAACAAAATCCTCTCCATCTTGGACCTTAGGACCGACCAGCTAGCTGATGAACGTTTGGAGTCTGGTTACAGCTTCCTCTACCTCTGTGCTGACTGGAGGACTTGGAGGACTTGGAATACAGGAGGGGGAATCCTTCTTCTGAGGGCGGTTGTGCTTCAGGCTTTCAGTGGTCATTAGCGTGCTAGTCCAAGAGCCACGTCCAACTCGAGTGTCTCAGCCAGAACGTATAGAATCGGAGCTGTAGAGCTGGAAAGGACCTCCAATGTAATCTGGTCCAACCCCCTCATGTTTCAGAGGAGGTGACTGAGGGCAGACAAGTGAAGTGAATTGCCCGTGCTCACACAGCGGTGACGTGTTGAAAGCAGGATTTGAACCCAGGTTTTCCTGCATCCAAGTTCATTCCAAATAATCCTTTCTTTTCATCCTATTGCTTGGCTCCAAGCTCCTTCAGGGTAGGGATTCCCTCACACTGGCCCCAGCCTCAGGCAGGTAGGCTATTGCCCAGCCAGTAGCTGTCAATCACCAAGGTTGGGAAAAGGGCTTGAGATAAATTCTCCTGTCCCCCCTCCACATGAACAGACTCTTGGATCTTTTTTTTTGTCTTTCTTTTCCAAACAGGGGAAGTACAGGACAAAGCATAAGACTAAAAGTGCAAAAGTTTAACTGATACGGATTTTGATGACTTTTAATTTCCCAAAGGGCTCTTGGGCCACTCAACAGACATTGGTTAAAGGCCCAAGACACGGGCCCTGCCCTCCTGGGTCCTCGGTCCACAACGGTTTATTTAGAAACTACTCTTCCATTTGAGGCACTGTCTTAAGCACCGGGAACACAGATGCAAAACCGCCAAGCCCCACCAAACCAAGGTAACCCTCCGAGAGCTTACAGCTGAGCAGAGGAGATGAAACAAAAATAAGGACCGAAATGTGGCCTCAGAGGATGGGAGAAGGTATCCGGAGCCAGTCGGAGACAACAACGTCTGAGCAGATGCCTCGTCTAACCGATGGGCAGACGGAGGCTCTTCCCATCCTCAGGAGGCACTACGTAGCTTCTCGGAACCTTGAATGGAGTCGGTCTGCTCTCCAGTGGGCTTGCTCCTCTCGCCGAGCAGACGGCTAGTCCTACTTGCTCTGGAGCAAGAACCCCACTCAGCACCCTGGGAAGATTTCAGGGTTGGGGAGACGTCTCGTTCATGGGGCAGCCCACTCTCCTTTTGAGCAGCTCTACTCATTAGGCAGGCTGTCCATGTGGACTGAGGCAGCCCGCTCTGGAGGCTTGGCTTTGCTCTAATTGGCCATCACTTCTGGCAGCAGCGACAAGCCAATTAGCAGCTTTACCTTCCATCCTCCACAGTGGCATCTACCTAGACCAACATTATTAAGTAACAGATGAAAACAAAACGAAACAAATAACTCATTCCCAATAAAATATAAGCAAGAAATAACCGACTTGGGAGCAGCTGGGTAGCTCAGTGGATTGAGGAGCAAGCCTAGAGATGGGAGGTCCTGGGTTCAAATCTGACCTCAGACACTTCCCGGCTGTGTGACCCTGGGCAAGTCACTTGACCCCCATGGCCTAGCCCTGACCACTCTTCTGCCTTACAACCAATACACAGTATTGACTCCAAGACAGAAGGTGAGGGTTTAAAAAAAAAAGAAATAACTCACTTGACTGAGAAAATGGTAAGAAGATCAAAAGCCAAAAGACTGGGACTCCCTGTTGCATAGGCTGAATGCATAGCAAAATAAGGGAAAACAGGTAAATGTCCCTTCTTAAAGCAAATGTATACATTTTATATATAAATAAGCGACTGACATAAACTCGAGATTCTGTCTTGAATGGAGGTATGTAACTCTTCATTGGAAATCGTGGAATACAAACACGCCTTAAATCCAGTTGTCAAATATAAGCGTGCAATGAATGAGGAGCGCTCCCTTTCTTGCTTTCTTTTTCTCTCCCTCCTTCTCCTGTCTATCATTTTCTCTCACACCACCATGAGGCAATGGAGCATTCTGGAGCCCAGGCAGAGCCAGGAGGCGGGGACCTTGGATAGGATCTAGTTCAAACCCACCTCTTTTGGTAGATGAGGGAACAAAGAGGAGAGTGACTTGACCAAAATGATGCAGACACAATGCAGATTTGACCCCATTGCTTTTGAGTGAAATACAGCTACTGACTCTTTTAATACAAAAGAGCAACACGTTTCAGAGGTGCCTTAAGGATTACAAAACTCTTCTCATATCCCCCCTTTGCAGTGGGTATTATTTCCCCCACTTTATAGAGGAGGACGTGCCATGGCCAGGATCCTAGTGTCAGTGGGCATTGGAGCTCGGATTTGAACCCACCTCTTGATCCCAGACTCATCACTCTTCTGAGTATACCACATGCCTCTTTTTACAACCTACCTTCTTGCAAACCATTACAACTTATTGCAAAGCATTTTGCAATAAAAGCAAGCATAGATTAAGCCCAGTTAAGCCATCTACCATACTGATGAATAGCCAAGCATAAAACAGATGAAATAGAATTTCTTCAGTATCTCTAGAATCCCTGGTTACAGAGTCATAGAGCGGGAGGAGACTTTGGTGTTCTTCCTCTCCCGCCATACTGCCGTCCTTTCTAATCTCTTGACAAGAAGGCCCTTCCTCTTGTCGGAAGAGCTCCAATGAGGTGCCATCAATGACCTCTCAGCATGATCTATTCCACTCGGGGAACGTTTCAATTGGAAGAAAGTTAGTCTTGACATCTCACTGCAGCTGGAACTGATGGCTCCTAACTCTGCCCTCTGGGACTAAGGGAATGATTCGAATCTTTCTTCCTTAGGGAAACACGTTAAATATTGAAGCCGGGTCCCGTGCCAATCCCTCTCCTTTTCAATCCTCCCCTCCTCTTCTGAACGCTCCTCATTCTTTCTGCAGTTGTCGGATAGCTCGAGGCTTTGCCCACTACTAGTTGGCTTCTTCTGAACTCTCTCCAATACGTTGACGTCTTTTCCTAAATATGGCACCCAGAACTTATCAAAATCATTCCAGATGTGGTCACGTTGTGGGGCAATCAGATGGCCCCAGAAGCAGTCCTTAGTTGGATGACGTCCAAAATCACCTCAAACCTTTTGGGTCACCCCATTACCGACTAACTCAAATGGACGCGTCAGTCCATTACAACCTCCATACCATTTGGAGACAAACTCGGCGATTGCTAGCTTATAGGCTGCCCTCCTTTCTTAGAGACAAGGACAAGGACAAGGAATGGTCTTGTCGCTTGGGAGGCAGAAAGGGGTCGACAAGTAGACCTGTTCTAGTGCGCGGGTGTCTGTATACATGCTTTTGGGGGCAGGAACAGGCTTGTGATAATCGGTGTTCTCTTTCTCACTGGATCCCTTTCATGACCGCAATCTTGCTAGCTAACTAGGTGGGATTGGGAGGATGGCTGGCGTCTGGAAAGCAGCCAAACTTCCCTGCCCGCAGGGACCCTGTCTTATAGCTTTGCTTGACTTTTCTCTTGGAAGACTTGTGCCCTGTTCAGGTGAGCTAACTAGCTGCTTTGGTGGCCATCAGAACTCGATTTCGAGCCTGGAAATGTTCAATTTAGCAACAATGTGCTATGGCTACAGCACAGATTCCTTGTCCCCTCCATTTAAAACCCCAATGGTCTCTCTGAAAACACTGAACTGTAAAGAATCCAATCTATCAGAGCAGGTTAGCCACATGGCCCTATTTCCTCCCTGCTGTTAGCCTTGTGGAGGAATTATCAATAAAGAATAGAGCTTCTTCTCTCCGTTGCCAGAACTCCTTTCAATGGATATAATGGATGCTATTTGTTCCACATCAATTTGACTGAAGTTTATTGTGTTACATCTCATGGAGAACACAGCTTTCCTCCCGTCCCTTATCAGGTTGCAGCATGCGCTATCTCTATTGACTGGGGAAGACGCTTTTATTAACTTGTCCACAGATTTTTGTTATAATAAGTCTTCCTGCTGTTATTAAATGTTGCTTGGTGAGGAGGGAAGGCAAGATTGTCTTTGGGTCCGCTCGAGCCTTGATCTAAGGAAAGGAAATGGCCATGTTCTTCGTCATCGGAGTCTGGTCATTGACTTGAGAATTTTATCCTCTTTTGAACCTGAAGCTGCAACAGAGGAAGTGCCTAGAGAGAAATACGGGTCACGCTCAACTTGCATTTGTCACCCCTCGTCTTTGCCCAGCCTCCTCGGTGTTTCCAGAATGCCCTTCTTCCCCCTTACAGTGCCATAGCATCTCGGAACAGGAGGAGACTTTGCTGGCCCTCTAGTCCTCCACAATAGCCTGAACATCCCCTCTTCAACATCTGACAAGCCCACTCCTTACCGGCCCTCCATTCTCTGCTTCAAGCCTCCAGGGAAGGAGGGGCCCTTATTCTACACGCTGACTTCTCAGACTCCCTGACCACTTCCTCTGTGACTCTATGAAACGCCCCATGTTCCGGGGCAACAGGGATCTGTGATGGCGTCTTGTCTCTACCAGACTGCGACTCCATAGAGGCAGGGACGGCTCCTGATTTCAGCTTTGTAGCTCCCACAGAAGTAGCAGAAAGCTCTGTAGGCAGGAACTCTGAACGCTTGTCAAACTGATCGCAGCGTTCCTAGCATCAGCGCTTCTCAGCCACAGAAACGCTCACGTGTAGTTTTTTAGTCTTTTCTTTCTGACTCAGAGTCCATACAAGGTGTTGGTCCTGTGGCACAGGACGGGTAAGAGCTAGGCGAGGCTGGGCTAAGGCGTCTGCTGGGGATCTTCCTCAGGATGGGGCATCATGGACCAGAGAATGCTTGCTGTCCAGCGTGGGTAATGGGGAGGAGGGTCTGAAATGCAGTGAAGAGAGACAATGGGAGGGATGAAGAAGATGTGATGGAAATGCCATGGACAGGACTTGATACTTGCAGAGAATAAGGTGAAAAGAAGAACTCCCGGTGCCCCCAAGTTTTCAAAGTGGATGAGTGGTGAATGGAGGCGACTCTGATAGTAACCAGGAAGGATCTGTGTTCAATTCCTACCTTAGACAACAGACAGTATAAGCTTAGACAAGTCACAGTGCTCCTTTGGACCCCAGTTTCATTATTTGTACGATGGGAAGTTTGGATTAATCGACTTCGGAATTAGATTCTGTCTTTACACTTAGGATCCCACATTACTATGACTTTGTTTTCCAAAAAGAAGAGCAGCGGGGTGAGCTCCGGGAGTTTGTAGCAATGAAAGGCTGTCATGTTGAAGGCCAGCTTTTTTTCTGACACTGAACACAGCAATATGCCAGATATGTCAAAACGACAATGTACGGAAACCCCCTCTGCTGACATGGATCCCCATCTATCTATATCTTAGTAGATGTCTTAGAGAGATGCCTGAGGCAATATGTAAAATAGCCTTTCCAAAATCATTGATCCCAAGTAGGGCGGCTCCTGTCATCACATGAAATACATCTATCCAGGTGGGAACATATATTCAAATGCTTTGTTCAGGAGAGCAACAACACACCCCGACACATGGCCCCTGAGGCTGTTGGCTAAGGCTCCCACAGCGCAGCTTCAATTTGAGGTTTCAAACAACCTTCCAGAAAGGAAGAGAGAAAGGAGAGGGAGAGGGAGAGAGAGAGAGAGGCAGAGAGAGAGAAACAGAGAGAGACAGAGAGAGACAGAGAGAGAGAGAAACAGAGAGAGACAGAGAGAGAGAGAGAAAGAGAGAGAGAGAGAGAGAAAGAGAGAGAGAGAGAGAGAGAGAGAGAGGCACAGAGAGACAGAGACAGAGAGGGGGGGAAGAGAGACAGAGAGAGACAAAGAGAGACAGAGAGACAGAGACAGAGAGAAAGAGAGACACAGAGAGACAGAGGCAGAGAGACAGAGAGAGACAGAGAGAGACAGAGAGAAAGAGAGACAGAGAGACAGAGAGAGACAGAGAGACAGAGACAGAGAGACAGAGAGACAGAGAAAGAGAGACACAGAGAGACAGAGAGAGACAGAAACAGAGAGACAGAGACAGAGAGAGGCAGAGAGAGAGACAAAGAGAGACAGAGACAGAGAGAGACACAGAGAAACAGAGACAGAGAGACAGAGACGGAGAGAGACAGAGAGGCAGAGAGAGACAGAGAGAGACAGAGACAGAGAGAGAGAAAGAGAGACAGAGAGACAGAGACAGAGAGAAAGAGAGACACAGAGAGACAGAGGCAGAGAGAGAGGCAGAGAGACAGAGAGAGACAGAGAGAAAGAGAGACACAGAGAGACAGAGACAGAGAGAGAGACAGAGGCAGAGAGAGACAGAGAGAGACAGAGAGACAGAGAAAGAGAGAAAGACACAGAGAGATAGAGACAGAGAGAGGCAGAGAGAGAGATAAAGAGAGACAGAGACAGAGGCAGAGAGAGACAGAGACAGAGACAGAGAGAGAAAGAGAGACAGAGAGAAAGAGAGAGAGACAGAGAGAAAGAGAGACAGAGAGAGAAAGAGACGAGGGAGGACACAGAGAGAGACAGAGAAAGAGAGAGAGAAAGAGTGGGAGAGGGAGAGGAGAGAAAGAGGGAGGAAAAGTGGAAAGAATGGGATGGAGGGATGCAGGAAGAGAGAATGCATTTCAATATAGGCTTTGTCTGGAAAAAGAACCCATTAGAAAAGTATGAACAGCAAATAAGTAAGATTTAAAAGGAACGAGAAACAAATCATTCCATTCTCAGTGGCAGCAGTTCTGTCCAGGCAGTTCCCTTCTTTTGCTGTTTTTCAAAAATCCAATTTGATTTTTTCCTAGTAGCGAATCCCCTCCCTCCTCTTCTCTTCTCACCCCCCACTGAGAAGGTAAGAAAAATAAAACCTATTACAAATACAGTCATGCAAAACAAATTTTCTCGCCCCTCCCCATTTTTACCCCCCTCCCCTACGGAAAATAAAGGTAACTCAGATAAAGAGAAGAAAACATGCTTCGGACTGCACTGAGCCCATCTGCTTTTTATCTGGAGGCGGATGGCATATTTCATCATGAATCCTTTGCAGCTGTGGTTGGTCGTTGTACTATGAAGTTGCTCAGTCTTTCAACATTGATTTTCTTTGCAGTATTGCTGTTATTATATGAATTGGTCTCCTCATTTTGCTCATTTCGCTCTGTATCAGTTCGTGTAAGTCTTCCCAGGCCTCTCTGAACCTTCCTCCCCTTCATAATTTCTTATGCCACCCCCACAATAATTGCCACAGATATTTTCGTGTGTATGGACCCTTTTCTTCCTTAAACTTTTTGTCTTTATGACATAGATGTAGTAGTGATATGACTGGGCCAGAGGGTTGGCCCCATTTAATGGCCTTTTGGCAGTTGTTGCAAATTGTTCCCCAGAATGGTTGGGCTAGTTCCCAACTTGACCAGTAGTGCCAACCTATTTTCCCACGTCCCCTCTAGCATTTGTCACTTCCCTTTTTTTAAACCCTTATTTTCCCTCTTAGTATCCACACTGTAATTCTGGGTATTGGTTCTAAGGCAAAAGAGCAATAATGGCTAAGCAATGGGGGTGAAGTGACTTGCCCAGGGTCACACAGCCAGGCAGTGTCTGAGGCCACATTTGAACCTGGGACCTCCCATCTCTAGGCCTGGCTCTCCATCCACTGAGCCACCCAGCTGCCCCCATCACTTTCCTTTTTTTGTCCTTGTAGCCAATCTAAATGGAAGTGATGTGGTGTAGAATTGTTTAGCGTTCATTGTGCTAATTATTAGTGAGGGCCTTTGAGGCTTCTTTCTACCTAGGAGAAACTACATGTCTTCTCAGCCCTTCTGCTGAGAGGGGACGACTTGGCAATGAGTTACATAGCCTGGTGATGGAACAAAGGAAGCGTTTAGTGGATGCTCTTGGCCCAGACTCTTTTTTGATGTTAATCCAGGAGATCCTAGAATGGGAATTGGGATGGCATTTAGAGGCGAGTCCCGGCCCTCTCCTTTCCCTTCCGAATTTGCCCCATCTTTCCAGGTTCCAATGGCGGGGCTGCTCTCTTACGTGGTGTAACAGAGGGGTGAGTTTTTGAGTCTGCAGGGGAAGATTGAGCCCGCATGATGGGAGAGCAGAGAAGATGGAAGTGGACTCAGTGCCCAGTCATGCTTGACTCCCAGGGACAGGCCAGCAAGAGGCAGGTTCAAGTGACCGTAATCTTCAAAGGACCATTTCTGACCTCAAAGAGCACACAGTGAGGGAATGATGAAAAGAGGGAAGTCAAGGCAAAGCCTTTGCAATTGGGATTGTCAAAGAGATTTGGCATGTGTATGTAGAAGTAGGAAGACATACACCGCTTGGAAAAGTGCCTGTCTATGAGAGAATCCCCACAATATGGGCCATGGATGGAAGGGTGAGAAAGAGCTTTCTTGGCCTTCCACACGACCTTTGGTGGACCAACGAGAGGGCAAAGCTTTTTTTGTTAGCCATGTTGCTATAAATGCTCAACTGCTGTTTCCTGATTGGATTCCACCTTCCTCTTCACGCTTCCCTTTAATTCTGAACACAGCTGCATTATGGACCGCAGACTCTCCTGGTTGGCGTAGATCCAAAGAACCATCGAACTGAAGATCCCAGTATTTGGAGAGTTCTAAGACGAGTCAGCGTGTCTACCTGCAACCAGACACTCCCCCACAGTTTTTTCTACTTCATTAAGTCCCCTGGAGGTCATCGACATCTCACATTTACGACGTCAAAGCTGATGAAGTAGCCAATTGTTTGTGACTTGTCCCCTGGATCTCTGTATCTGGACTCCCTCCCTTCGCCCCTCTGCCTCTCAGCAGCCACCACTTCACTCAGAGAAGACCTGGATGGCCCCTGCCCTCCGTGGTGGCTTCCTCTTCAGATTCATTTGTCTTTGCTGGTCTTCATTTTTCTAGGGACCCCTTCCTTGCCCCTCCTCAGCAGAACTCATCAGAGTTCTCGGAAGGCAGGGGCTCTTTCCTTTAGTCGTGCCCTCCCATAGCAGTGCTGTGGGAAATGCTTCCTGACGCAACGAAGGCTTTCGTGTATCCCATCCAGTTTAGGGCTATTCTTAAGTGTAGCCTCGTCATCAGGTGGAGAGAGCCCAGAGACGATGGAGGGATAGAACGGTGACTGCCAAACACGACAGTCGAGAAGATCAAGGTTACCCGAGAGCATGAAATTAATTCCAGTTAATTTTATTCTGCACTCTTCAAGCTGATTAGCACAAATTACCTTTCATTGCATTTTGAGGTAATCAGCTCGATCCACGGGTGCTATGAAAAAGGCTATAATTACTGTCGATGGAAAGCAGCGTCTGTCTGTGGTGTAGGCTAAAGAAGTGAGTACAGCATCAATGGAAATAACTGCCGGCCCATCTGCTATAGTCATGGGGGAAGTGAAGGTGGGCCAAATGAGAAACTTCCTAGGCTTGCTTTTCTTTGTCTGTTCTTCAGTCTTCGTGGAAATCTGTTTTGGGGAAAATAGGGCTCATGTTCTCCTAGGTTAGTGACATAAAGAACAATAGTATGACCTGGAGAACATTCCTTGGATTTGGAGTAAGGAACAGTCACTTGTTAGCTTAATGACTCTGACTAAGCCATTGAGCTGACTCATGCCTCAGTTTCCCCATTCATAATATGAAGGTGTTTGGATTTGGTGTCCTCTAAGCTTTTTCCTAGCTTTGCATTTCTTATAATCCCACTTAATGCACTTAGAAAATTAAAGGGTTAGATCCTTTTCATTCTCACCCATGCCTCAGTTTCCCCATTTGTAATAGGAAGGTAGTTGGATTTGGTGTCCTCTAAGCTTTTTTCTAGCTTTGTATTTCTTATAATCCCACTTAATGCACTTAGAAAATTAAAGGGTTAGATCCTTTTCATTCTCACCCATGCCTCAGTTTCCCCATTTGTAATATGAAGGTAGTTGGATTTGGTGTCCTCTAAGATTCTTTCTAGCTTTGCATTTCTTATAATCCCACTTAATGCACTTAGAAAATTAAAGGGTTAGATCCTTTTCATTCTCACCCATGCCTCAGTTTCCCCATTTGTAATAGGAAGGTGATTCTTTCTAGCTTTGCATTTCTTATAATCCCACTTAATGCACTTAGAAAATTAAAGGGTTAGATCCTTTTCATTCTCACCCATGCCTCAGTTTCCCCATTTGTAATAGGAAGGTGATTCTTTCTAGCTTTGCATTTCTTATAATCCCACTTAATGCACTTAGAAAATTAAAGGGTTAGATCCTTTTCATTCTAAATACTATAAAAATGGATGGGTGGCCAGGCTTCTGGAGCAATCACTATAAACTTGTTCAAAGTAAATATTTTTTAGAGCTTGAAATGATCAGATTCTCCATCATCTTTTTCCTATTGGACTCTAGCCTTGTATTACTGTGATGCTGAATGGTTTGCCTTGGACTCACACAGATGTCCTCCTGACATTTTTGAGATTGTCTCCCCAAACTGCTCTTCTCTTCCTTTGATGACGGTGAGGGCTATCGCATTTCTTCTGAGGAGTTCTTGTCTCCCAGAACTGTATGTAACGATGACCTGAATGACACTAAATCCGCGCACTCCCATCCGTTTCAGTTCACTGATACCCAAGACACTGATTTTCCATCTTTGCATCTCCTATTTGACCACCTCCGGCTTACCTTGGTTCATAGATCTTACACGTTCCTCTGCCATCGTGATCTTTACTGCATTGAATTTCCTTTTGTCACTCGACTCACCCGCAGCTGAGATTCCTTTTGGCTTTGGTCCAGCTACTTCATCAACACTGGAGTCCCTTGTATTTGTCCTCCACTTGTGCTGGACACCTTCCGACTCGCGGCTTATCTCGTGTCATCCCTGTTTATTATTTTAATACTCTTGATGCAATTTTCTTGGCAAAAGTACAGGAGTGGCTCACTGTGTCCTTCTCCAGTGGATCATCTCAGTCAGAACTCTCTCCCGTGGCCTGTCCGTCTTGCAGAGTATAGCTTAGTTTCATCGTGCTCTGCAAGCCCCTCTGCCACGACAAGGCAGGAAAGGCTCTTCTTATTGCCTGTACAGAACACTGCAATTCCCACCGCGGTGGTTTTGCACATCTTGTTCGCCATGCCTGCACCACTCTCTCTTGTCACCTAGTCTCTTGGCATCCATGGCTCACTCTGGCACTCAGTATAAGTAACGCCGTGGCTGGGAGGCTTCTCCTAATTGTCCGGAGTATTACTGCTCCTCCTCACCCCCTTGAAAATGCTTCATAAAGGCTTTCTAAGTCAGTAGAATGTACTTCCAGGCATCTGAGCCTCTCTCTCACCTCCCCACAGCACAGGAGATATCACTGGGCAAAAGACACGTATCTATGGATTACGTCTTTCATGTTTTGGTTCCTCAGTTTATTCCCTGGCAAACATTCACAAGTTATTCTTCAAATATTAAACCTGTGACTGTACATAATATTTGCGTGCTTCTACTTGTTTTGCTCTTCATGATTTCATGTATGTCTTTCCAATTAAAAACAAACAAACTAACGTGCTCACCGTTTCTTAGAGCACAGGAGAATTCCGTCACAAAATTATACTACGCTTTGTAAAGCCGCTCCCCCAATGATGGACATCCCCTCAGTTTCCCATCTTGCCCACCACAAGAGAGCTGCTCTAAACATTCTGGAACGCTCAGGTTCTTTTCTTTTTTCCCTCTGCCCCTTGGGAAACAGACCCAGCCACAGTATTCTAGTTTTATAGTTCTCTCAGTGTAGTTCCCAGATGCTCTCCAAAACGGTTGGATCAGTTCACAGCTCCACCAACAGCGTATTAGTATCCTTACTTTTCCGCATCCCCTCCAACATTTGTCATTTTGGCCTTTTGTCATTTTAGCCAATCTGATGCATGTGAGATGATACCACAGAATTGTTTTGGTTTGAATTTCCTTAATTAGTAGTGATTTAGAGTATTTTTTCCCCATATACCTACACATAGCTTTAATTTTCTCATGCAAAAACTATTTATATCTTTTGCCCATTTATCAACTGGGGGACCTAAAGTTTTTTAAATTAGTATGATCTCATGCACACGTTTTACTCCACCCCTGTTCAATATGTAAGGTCTCTGAGAGCACTGACAATTCTCTCAGTGTTTGCTTAAATTATGCCCAGCACATAGTAGGGTTTTTAATAGATACTTGTGGGATTGAATGGAAGAAAACTGATCTTATTTGAGTGATAAATGCTCTAAAATGATGGAAACTTTTCATGGGAGTTACTGTTCTTTTTTGAAACGGTGAGAGAGAAAAAAGAGAACCAGAAATGCTCTGACATCTCCCACTAGCTTTGGGGAAGACGAGATTTCATTGGCATAGAGAAAAGAGAGTGAAGATTCTATAGAGTCATATTCTATCAGATGTCAGCCCGGGAAGGACGGGGATGTCTTCAGAAGGAAATTCTTAAGACAAAAGAAACAATTCCACTGATGAGGAAAAGAGAGAGCAGCCTAAAGAAACAATATTTATATCCAAGAGGCTCAGGAACTCGGATTTTAAAAAGACATGTGCGGAAGGATGGATGATGGAGGATAAACATGAAAGTCTGGCGCAGGCACATAAGACAAGTGTTAGAAGTGATGACGGAGTTCAAGAATTGCTCTGGGCAACCCAGACAGGACTGAAAGAAAAGGCAGAGTGACTCAGTTGTTCTGTTTGTTTTCTCTGCCCCACACACTTTTCTTGGGATGTCGAGAATGAGGAATTTAGACCTCTTCCATTCTGTTGTCTTTCTTGAAAGCTTAGTAATATTCCTGAGACTGTAGTTTAAAAAAAAAAGGAATTAACCCCAGGAAACTAAGGAAAACGTCGGCACCACCAAATTGAGCTGAGAAAATCTTGTGCTGTATCTTGTGTAGTTTTTGGGTAATCCATTATTTGTCCATATTTTACCTTTCTCTGAAGACCCTGGTGGCTCCCACAGAGCTTGCTAAGCCTCAGCAGTGTAACTTTGGTTGTAGCCCTTAATTTCATGAGCGTTTCTACAGACTCATTGATCTCCCAAACCTGTCTGCTCGATCCTCCTCGTTCTATACATGAATGACTGACTGATTGAATAAATACGAAGTCCTTACTCTGTGCTACGCGCTGTCCCAAGACCTGGGGATACAAGGAGACCAGCAAGAAATCTTTGGTCTTTAGGAACTCAATTTCTAATAGGAGATAATCAAACGCAGGGGAGGTTTCGGCTATAAGTCACATGGAAAATTCCAGTGGCCTTTGGGGTGTAGCAGCAAAGCAGATGGTAATTTTCTCTAATGTCAAGTCTAGCCAGCAAGAATTAGTTAAGTGCTTACTCTGTGCCTGGCTGTGCTATTCCCATGGATAAGATGATACATCTTTCTGATGGGCAGCCGATCCGTTCCGGTGAGCACTTTGAAGAAAGAACTTTAAGTAAGCTGAGGCTACTGGGGAGGCAAGGCTGCAGCCCCTTCAGTCTTAACGGAGAGGTTGCATCCCCAAAGGGGCTGGTTCCTGCATGGTGGCTGTCATCCACTGGAGCTGAGTAGGTGGGCTGCCCTTCTCAAGCCTCTTGGCCGCAGAATTCTGGGCTGTCTCAATGGTGGTCAATGGTCAGACAGTCAACAATAACATAAAATGCCTACTATGTGCCAGAAATTGGTCAAAGAGACAACGGGGGCAAGACTTAGCTTCCATGTTGCCTCTTGTCCCTTCCCAAGGAAGTCTTCTTGCTTTAGCACTGTGATGGCTGTGGGAACAGGGCTGGAATCGAATCTTCTGATCGAGGGGGTATATGGGCATGACTTCTCAAGACTTGTGGGCTTAGTATTCTGCTTTGTCTCTCCAGGGCTGGGAAGTAGTGCTGGTCAAGGTAAATGTGACAGTTTAACTTCCTTGGCTGCCTCCTCATTCCTCAAAGCCCCTCGTGCTTCATCTGCCTGGCGAAGCCTGTCCACCAGTAGGATGGACACCTGACAAAGGCCAGTAGGTTTTAGTGGGCTGTGAGCCCCCTTGCCTCAATAGAGTGATTGAAAGTCGTTTGGCTGAATGCCATGGTAGGGTACGAGAGTCACCATGGCTAGATGCAGGGAAGGGATCATCCTGCTGTGTTCCGTGCAGGTTTGACAACATCTTGTCCCATTTTCGAGAAGATTTTCAAGGCGACGTGATAGGAAGAGAAGAGAGAACCCTGGGCTCGCCCTCTGTATCCCAGGTTCGAATTTCACCTCCGACTTTTTTACTAGCTAGACTTTTCATGTCTATGAACAAGTCATCTCATGGTCTAATGCCAAGGCAGCAAGAGGTCAGCCCCTGGCAGTGTCTGACACAGAGTGGGCGCTGAGTAAAAGCTCATTGATTGGTTTGGGGGAGGAGTCAGGTCACCCTGTTCTACCTCGGATTCGCTCATTTGTCCAATGGGAATATTGCTTTCTAGGATCGTTGGGCTAACACGTAAAGCGTTTCCAAGCCCTGTCATGCTCACTCATCGTGCCGAGAATGGCAGTGAGCTGTGAATGTGCTCGGAACATAAGCTGGAGCTCGGAGAGGTTTTCCTTGGAGAAGAGAAGACTCGAGGGCGAGGCGGCCCGTGTGCTCACGTGTGCCCAGGGGTGCCTGGTGAGGGGAGTCTTGAGCGCGTTCTGGATGGTCTGCGAGGGCAGAACGGGGTCCTCTGGGTAGCAGAAGCAGAGTGGACGATTTCACCCAGATTTCTTGGGAAACTTCCGAATGATGGCGGCCTCCCAAAGCTGGACTTTCTCAGAAGGCAGAACTCCTCCTGCCCGAGGCTCTTCGGACACAGGCTGGGTGGGCTTCCTGTCCAGCTGGGGCTCTGCCCCAGTGGTCTCTGGAGTCTCTGGCAGCCCCGATAGGCTGGGATTCTAATAACGGGTCTTTTGGAGATGGGAGAACGTGCAGGAGGTCAGACGACCACACGCATCCAATGTTGCTGTGCTTCTGGGGTCATCCTTCTCCCCAACTTCTGCTCCTGCATGGCTACCTGCTCCCTCCCTTCCACACCAAGTTCTCTGCGTTGTAGAGCGGCCATTTTCTTAGCTAGACTTCAGAAACAAGCTGGTTCCCAATGACATTTTCACCACTGAACAATGAAATGGCTTATTGGATTTTAAATTATTTCTTGATTTAAAAGAAAAAAAAAACCACCCACTCACCCCCACAGCAGCACCTTTCCTACCAGAGCTGCTTTCTAGCCAGACAGTCATTTATAAGCTCGGAGCCCTGGGGGGCTGTAACCAAAGAGACGACTGTCTTAACGACTGTCGCGTTCCTGATGCCTTTACAAATACAAGTTAATAGCATCTGGAGACACAGAATATATTCTCTGCTTGGGTGTAAGCTGCCAGTGGCTACTTGTTGTGGAGGCTTCCCAGAGCAAGTTGGCAATGAGCAATTCCTTGGGGTCTGCTAATAGCCAATCTTGCCATTTACCGCTGAAATACTAAACTGTGAAGTTCCTCTTACAGAAGGACGGTGTTGAGCAGCAGAGCCCGGCACTGCGATCGACTGGCCTGGAGCTTGGGTTGAATACCTGGAACGGGGGAGGATTTTCCACAGCAGATAAACGAGGTGATGAAGCTCAACTCCAGCCTGGGTGGCCCTCTGAAGAAGCTTTCCATTTCATAGTGCAGCGGTCCAGGGGATCCCTGGCACTCGATGAATGGCTCATCGTTGATGTGCTCAGTGTGCCCTCCAGACCATCATCTAGGGTGGTGATTGGCGTCCTGGAGCCGAGATGGCCAGAAAGAGCCACACGAAGACTTAGACTCGGTGACTGCATCTCAGGACCCGCCATTCAAAGCTGCTGATGTTAATGCATTTTCCTGACAAGAATGCCAGGAGAGACTCTATGGGATGCTTTCCTAAAGTCTATGTATGCTGTGCTGACATGGTGCCCCTGCCAATATGTCTTCATCCCCCCACAGTTCTTGAGATGATCTCGCTCTCTGCTCAAACCATTGCTCTGCTCTCTTTCTTTTGTTTATGGCCAAACATCATGGAAGGGTTTGTCTATTCTTCTGGCCTTTGTTCCCTTGTCTCCACCTCACTTAGCTGAGCCAGAGTCTACACCCTTAGCCTTAATTTCCTCACTTTTCCTTCCAACTTTGCTATTCCACTCCTTGAAACATTTTCCTCCAAGATTCTCAATGGTCCTCACTGAAAAACAGAGTGGCTGCATTTTTCTTGATGCCCTCACATAGATATTTGCCCGTTCCCTTCTCCTGGATACTCCTGTGCCTCGGACGCTGCTCTTTTGGTCCTTCTCTTACTTCTCTGATCATCTCTTCTCTGTCTTCTTTGAAGAATTGTCCTCTAATCCAGTAAACATTTTTTAAACTCTCACCTTCCATCTTGGAATCAGTATTGTGTACTGGCTCCAAGGCAGAAGAGTGGCAAGGGCTAGGCCATGGGGGTTAAGTGACTTGCCCAGGGTCCCACAGCTAGGAAGTATCTGAGGTCAGATTTGAATCCAGGTCCTCTCTGCTCCAGGCCTGATGTTTTATCTGCTCTATCCACTGTGCTGATTGCACCAGGCTCTGAGGACACAAGGACTAAGAATGTGTCCTCACACATTCATACCGAGAAGTTATGTTATGGGAGAGATGGAACATAGCTATCTGAACAGATGCAATATATGGGTATAGCAAAGTAGTTAAATATGATGTCACCTGCAAGGAAGGGAACTAATGTTTAGGGAATTTGGCCTTCACTTCATACAGAAGAGAAAGCATCAGGGACGGAGGATGCTCCAGGAGGCAGGGGTAAGGAGCGCGTGCTTTCTAGGCAGATGAGATGGCCAGTACATTGACGCTGATGTAGAAAATGGGAACAGAAATTAGGCCAACTTAGTTGGGTCACAGAGAGCAGAAATACAGATGCATGTTCAGGAAATGCTGGAAAGAATGGGATAGGACTAGGCTGGGAAACGTTTTCAGTCTAAACTGAGTTTGGACTTCATCCACGGGCCAATGGGATGTCAGTGGAACTGATCGAGAAGGAAAATCAGATATTATGATCTATATTGAAGGGAGATTGCTTCGGCCTTAGTTGGTCATAAACACTAAAGTGGCGAGAGACTTGAGGCGAGGAGACCAATTAGGAGGCTTCTGCAGTCATAATGTAGGCTCTATGTAATGAGGGCATGGACTGAGCTGGCAGTTGTGTGAATGCAGAAAAGGCCAAGATGTGAAAGATGTTGTGGGGTTAGAAATGGCAAAATCTAGCAACTGATTGTATACATAGAGTTAGAGAAAAATGAAGAGTCTTGGTGAATGGCATATTCACAAATAGAGGATACAAGAAGAATTTCAGTGGAATAGGGAATTTGGGGAAAAGGGGTGATTTGAGGAAAAGTTAAAATTTAGTTTTAGACTTGTTGAGTTTGAGATATCTCTGGGACATCCAGTTGGAAATATTCAATAAGTAACTGATGATCCAAAACTAAAGCTAAGGGGAGAGAAGCATCTCAAATAAAAAAAAAAAACCTGTGATAAAGAGAAACCGAGGCACAAAAGGTTCAAGCTCAATCTATTTTTTGACAGGGCTAGAAGTTACCAACAATAGAGGTCAGTGGTTCCTCATTAATCAAAGATCCCAAATATAGTCAGAGCAACTTTTTTGAGGTTTGATGTTTACATAAAATTCAGTGATGCATTCTTATCTAAGATTGTGATTGTTTTTTTTTTAAGCCTTGCGTTCCATCTTGGAATAAATGCTGTGCATTGGTTCTAAGGCAGAAGAATGGTTAGGGCTAGGCAATGGAGTCAAGTGGCTTGCCCAAGATCACACAGATAAGAAGTGTCTGAGTCCAGATTTGAACCTAGGACCTCCCATCTCTGAGCTTGGCTCTCAATCTACTGAGCCACCCAGTTGCCCCCATAACTGGTTCTTAATTACACTATCTGACAATTTGACAAAGAGTCTTCATTCAACATGGCAACAGGAAAACCCAAATTAGAACAACATTCTCTTGGAAAGCCTCATCACAGCTAACTCTGCATTGCCCTTGTAAAGGGTGAAATTATGGCTGAGACTGAATGTATAATTAATTTAGGTCACCAAGGATTTTATTTATAAAAATCCTAATGAAAAAACCCAAATAATAAAATACCCAAGTGAGCTGCCAAATTTTATGGTGATTTAATTGACATGGTAGCGAAAATTAAGAAGGGAGAAGGAAAGGGAGAAGGATTTTTCCCTCCCCCCGCCTGGCTGGTACTGGGTGGGAAGATTAGAAGATCTAGAAAGTAAGGGTTTGGAGTGTGAAGGAGGAAGGAATCAACCTGAACTCCAAAAGGGGCTCAGCTGAGATGCCTGAACCTGAATCAGGTCAAGGACAAAACTCACTGCCACCCCCAAGATGTCGGATCCCCTAGCACACTGCCAGCCAGAGTCGCCTCTCCAGGGAAAGAGAAAGAGGCAGGAAGTGACGTGCCTTATATGGACAGTTTTACAACACTTCTGCGTTTCATCTGTACCAATGATGACTTAGCTTAACTTAGGACAGCCCAGAGGTCTGCCCTTTTTTTGCACATGTCTGTTTCAACAGACATCTCCTCAGATAATTAAATCTTGAGTTTGATGTAGACCTTCAAAATCTTGTTAAACTGAGTAGGGTGGAGAATGTAGAGTTTCCAAGACCTGATTCTGTTATTCCAAGTATCTCCATTGTTACTGATCAGGAAATAGCTAAATCACATCTTCTAAAGAATGGTCTGATTAGGGTGGAATAGTTTTAAAATCCACATCCTCCAGGACTAGGGGTCTTCCTGAGTGCGTGGTGTTATACCATTATCATCTCTCTAGAAAAATTTCTGGAAAATTTCTCATCTACCTGTACTAGTGGAGTCCAGAAGTAGAAAAACATCCTGTGACCATGTTGAATGATTTTGTTAATCTATCTTCTTATCTTCCTCAACTGGAATACTTTTTTTGTTTGCTTACTGAGAGCTGGGCATCAGGCTTGCACAATGATAATTTAAGCCCTAAAACTTGGCTGAAATAACTACTATTATATTGAATAAACATTTTTTCTTTATTTTATTTTAATAACAAATCTCCACATAAGTTTTCCAAAGTGATATGATTTGTATTGCCTCCCTCCCTTCTTCCCTCCCCCTTCCAGAGTTGACAAGCAATTCAGTGTGGATTATACATGTATTATCAAGAAAATCACATTTCTATACTACTCATTTTGTAGGTGAATAATTATAAAACCCAAACCCCAAGTTATATAGCCAAATAGTCAAGTGATAAATCATATGTTATAATCTGCATTTATACTCCAACAATCCTTTCTCTGGAGGTGGATAGCATTCTTTTTCACAAGTTCTTCCAAATTGTCCTGAATGATTGTATTGCTCTTAGTAGCAAAGTCTATCACATTTGATTGTTCCACAATATTGCAGCCACTGTGTATAATATTCTTCTGATTCTGATTATTTCACTCTGCATTGGTTCATGTAGGTCTTTCCAGTCTTTCTGAAATCATCCTGGGATGAACAAAACTCTTAACTATGGATTAATAATCCATTTCACTGAAGAAAGTTCTTTCTCTCCATGCATGCATACATGTGTATGTCTACATTCATGTACATGCATATCTCTGCACACAGAGGCACGTGTTGTCTGGATGAAGCCCCAGTGCCTTTTGGTTATCATTGCTTGGTTTTTGCAGTATTTGTTATCTATCAGGTACAAAAGATAATGGGATATTTTACCTGTAATCAGAATATTGGTTAATAATGGTCAACAGCTGGCCGACTTCATACTCTCCCATTAAAAAAATTGGGACATTTTCTCTTCTCCAATCTTGACATACTATTCCAGTTTTCCTTAATTTGGGGAGATTATGAATAGTGATGGCAATGACACTGAGAAGTTTTTTAATAACTGGATTGGATTGAATTGAAATTAAGGCCCTTTAGACACTTGGTCAGGACTTTGTTCCTTATCTCATGTATCAATTATAAACAGCTACTGTTCTTTAAGTTCTTTCCAGTTCAATAGCCATTTTAGTTGGCAGAGAAAATGAGCAAAATAAGTGATCAGTCGTTCTTCCATCTTTTCTTTTCCAGTTGTCCTCAGGAACAGCTTCTCTTTGGTTTTCCAAACCTTCACCTCTCTATGGAACAGCCTCTTTTTTAGAGTTTCCTCTTTTCTCCAGGATAACTAAATGCCTTTTTAGTTGTCTTGAGCTTTTCTTGCTGGCTTCAGTCCATTGAACTTTTGGCATTGCTGGAAATATTCCTTCACAATCATGACATGGGTTTTTACTTCTATTCTATTACCTACTATTACCTAGGCACTAAAAAAAAAAACCCCAACAACATATATTGGTTGCTGACTTCTGTAAATCTTGAAATCTTTCAGACTTGTGAATGTTAAAAATTTCCCCATCGGGGAATTCTTAATTGGAACAAATTCCCTATTGAGAAACATTCTCCATTTTGAAGTGAGAACTCGCCAGGATCAGAAATGGGAGGACCTCTACTCCACCCATACTTAAGACTGCTTTAGGGGAGAAAACTCCTTGCTATGGGAGGACCCCTACTCTACCCGTACTTAAGACTGCTTTAGGAGAGAAAACTCCTTGCTAAACAATGAAAGTACTTAGACCCATGCTTATAATAAAGCAAGGAGTTCTTTGAGTCAGGCCTGTTTTTAGAATTGATACAATGGGATGCTAGGTACCTAAAAGGGTCGGGCAAGTTTTCTCTTGATGAGATTAGTTGACTCAGCTGTGTTTTCTCTCGATCAGACTTACTGAGGAGATTGGTCGACACAGCAGCATTTTTTCTGATTCAGACTTACTGAGGAGATTAGTCGACTTAGCAGGAATTTAGATGGGCAGTCCTTTGGAAAGCATCTACAGTGATTGGTAGATGTAGGGACTTAGGGGAGGTGACATGGGAGAAAACCCCCTATATAAGAAAAAGCAGAATCTCTTGAGGAGATATCCTTTTGGAGGATCTCTGATGAGGACCGCTTGGGAAGAATCTCTTGAGAGAGGCTCTGGAGAAGGGAAGCTCTTGCAGGACAATCTCTAAGGAGGTCTAAGGGGACTCTGTCCCTCTGGAGGCTCTGGAGAGAGGCCCTTTGGAACAGTCTCTGGCTGGAAGGCTCTCTGGTGAAGACAGCTGAGATGGACCTGGCCTGGTGTCACTAGAATCCTTGTTCAGGCAGACCTTGTGGTGAGTGTTAAAAGACTGACTGACTGAGTCTCTCTCTTAAGACTCAGGTCTAG
This sequence comes from Monodelphis domestica, assembly GCF_027887165.1. NCBI lineage: Eukaryota > Metazoa > Chordata > Mammalia > Didelphimorphia > Didelphidae > Monodelphis > Monodelphis domestica. The sequence goes on along the minus strand of NC_077227.1, from coordinate 4,224,930 downwards.
GCCATATTGGCTTGAGGCCCTTCATAATTATTCCTTTCCTACTCTTTCTCTAATTCCTCATTATATTATTAATTAAAAATCTCTATAAAACCCAGTTGACTTGGGTATTTGAATAATTGGGAATATTTCCCTGGCAACCACCTTATATTTGATTTAAAACCAAGACACTGTAGTGAAACATATTTTCTGCGGTCAAATTTACTCACCCTCTCTTATATCTATCACAATTTATATCTTCCACCATTTTAACTCACTACAGTTTAAGACCTCAACCATTTAAAATCTAACACTTCTCTGTGCAGCCACACCATTTCTTTAGATGACTTCTCCCTTTCCTATTCAGACTTTGTCTTTTGATGTTCAGAATTTGGTCTTGAGAATTTCTTATATGTTTTGGGTTGAGTTTCTCCATAAAAATCTCTTTTCTGAAACCTTTGAAATCTGATCTTTCCAAATCTATGGCAGTCTATGCTAATCTTTTCTTCTTATCTTCTTTATCACAGATCTTATATGTTGTTTTCCCTTTATCCCAAGAGTCCCATCATTTCCTTATTAGTAGCCATTTTTTCCTTATTATTGAGAATAAAGTTCAGAAAAAATCTTTCATTTTGTTGGTTTCTCAACATTTTCCCAGCATTTTTCATATATGTTAAGTACATACTTGGTGCTTAACCAATGTTTGTTAGTTGATATCTTCAGGATGAAATTATAATTAAAGTAAATAAACAAACCAAAAAAAAAATCCCCTTATTCTCCAATGCAGAAAACTCCAATCTCTTCTGGGAGGCTGGCCTCCCATTGTTACTTCTATAACTCTCCCTTACAAGGTTTGTGATTTCTTTCTTTAATTTTTCATTAATTTTCTCTTTTTGTTCAGGTAGTCTTGTTATATACTCCATATTGCTTCCATCATAATGACTGTATCACTTCATAGCTTACTGAATGGTGCATCCAGGCATGGTATTCCACAGGCCTTCTGTTACTGACCATTTCTCTTTTTTGGGTCTTTTTTGCTAATTTATTCCATGGGAGGTAAAATCTCAATGATGTTTTGATTTGTATTTCTCATATAATTCATTAATGGTTTGGGGCAATATTTCATACTGCTCTTAATAGTTTGTAATTCACCATTTGACCACTTTTCCATTAGGGAATCGTTCTTGTTCTTATATATTGGCATTGATTTCCCATATATCTTGGATATCTTCATTTATCAGAAATAGTTGGTGCAAAGATGTTTTTTATCCCAATCGACACATTTAATTTTCCTATATGTATTGATTTTTGTCTGTATGAAAGCTTTTCTATTTCATGTAATCAAATACATCTATCTAGGGAAGTTCATTCCTGGGTTAACACACATATGAATATATATATATATATTCTCACACACAAATGTGTAGTTTCTATCATCCATTTCACTTATCTACTTTTATGTTTATATATGTGTGTGTGTGTGTGTGTGTGTGTGTACCTAATACCAAATAGTCTTGCTCATTACTGTTTTATAACACAATTTAATGCTGGAAGGGCTGTTTACTTTCTCTTTTTCTTTTCTTTTTATTATCATGCAAAACACAGTTCCATATTGGTCATTGTTGTAAGAGCGCTCTCATATAAAACCACAACCCCAAATAAACCTGTAAATACAATGTTATGACAGATAGTCTGCTTTGATCTGCATTCATCCAACTTCAGTAGTTCTTTTACTGGAGGTGGATAAAACTCTGTCATAAGACTTCCAGGATTATTTCAGATCATTACATTTCTGAGAGTAGCCAAGTTGTCACAGTTGATAAGTGTACAATGCTGTTGTTACTGTATACAAAGCTTTCCTGTTTTTGCTTATTTTGTTCTGCATCCGTTCCCGCAGATCTTTCTAGCTTTTTCTGAAATCATCCAGCTTAGAATTTCTTATAGCACAATAGTATTCCATCACCAACATATACCACATTTTTTTCAGCCATTCCCCAACTTTCAATTTTTCTCCACCACAAAAAGAGCTGTTGTGAATATTTTTATACAAGTAGATCCTTTCCCCCTTTTTTATTATCTTTTTGGGAAAGAGACCAAGTGGTGGCATTACAGAATCAAAGGATATGCACAGTTTATAGTCCTTTGGGCTCAGTTCTAAATTGCCCTCAGAATGGTTGGATCACTTCACGACTCCACTAATAATGCATTAGTGTACCAATTTTGCCACATTCCCTGAAATGTTTATCACTTTCCTTTACTGTTATATGAGTCAATCTGATAGCTGTGAGGTGGCCCTTCAGCATTATTTTAATTTGTATTTCTCTAATCAAACAGTGATTTAGAACATTTTTTCATATAATTCTTGATAGCTTTGGTTTCTTCATCTAAAAATTGCTTGTTCATATCCTTTGACCATTTGTCAATTGGGAAATGGATACATTTGACTTAGTTCTCTATAGATTTGAGAAAAGAGAACTTTATCAGAGAAATTCAGTATAATTTTTTCCTGTTTTTCATGACTCTTTTGGTGAGATAATTTTATCTCCCTCTTTACCCATTTTACCTCTCCCTTCCCTTTTCTCTTAGTGCAATCCTCTTTTCCTCCCCTTGATTTTTTTGTATGTCATATCATCCTAATCAATTTACTTCTATACCCTCTGTCTATGTACACTCCTTTTAACTTCCCTAATATTGTTAAAAGTTTTAAGAATTACAAATATCATATTTCCTTGTAGGAATACAGACAATTTGACCATACTGAATCCCTTAAATTTTCTCTTTAAAAAAATGGTCATAGGTTTCTGATAGTCCCATATTTCTTAAATTGTCTCTCCTGGATATATTTTCCAGCTTAGTTCTTTTTTTTAAAATGAGATAGTTCATGTTTTCTTCTGTTATTTTTTTATGCTTTCATTTTTTATTGTTTTTGATGTCTCATGAAGTCTTTTGCTTCTAGTTGCTCACCTCTAATTTTTAAGGAATAATTTCCTTCTGTGAGCTTTTGAACCTCCTTTTTCATTTGGCCAATTCTGCTGTTATTTCTTCTTGCATTGCTTTAATTTATCTTCCCCAATTTTTCTCTGCCTGTCTTATTTAAATTTTGAAATCCTTTTGGTGCTCTGCCAGAGACTGAGACCAATTCATATTTTTCTTTGAAGCTTTGAATGTGTGTGTGTTTGCTTTCACTGTCCCCTTCTTGTTTCTGTGTCTTGCTCTTCTTTGCTTCCATAACATTTTTCTGTGGTTAGATTTAAAAATTTTGATATCTGTTCATTTTCCTAGACTTTTTCTTGACTGTCTCTTTTTTCTTAAAGATGGGCTTTGTTCTCAGGGAAGAGGGTGCACTCTCTTAAACTTCAGTTCTTGCTTGATTCTACCAAAAGCTCTATTTTTGAGTTTCTGCAAGTTTCATATGAAGGTGACACGATGGCCCATTGGCTGGGAACTCTGAAAGTCACCTCCCACTGCTGGTTCAGTCACTCCCTGAGACTGCTTATGGCTTGCAGAGCTCAGGGAACTGTGAGTTACCCTGTGCTGGGGTCTCAAAGCCTACCCTTAAGATTGGGTTGAAGATTTTGGTCTCACATTGATTAGTTTAGGTACACTGTGGAATTCTTTGCCCTGGGGCTTGTAACTTCCTCTTTAGCTTTGATAGGGGCTAGCTCTGTGCCTTGGTCTGGACTTACCCAGATCAAGTGTTTCTAGCAGACTGCCTGATTCTGAACCTTATTTTCAGGCTTGGGCTGGGGCTTGGCACTTTAAGGGCTGTGTATGGGGTTGCACTGCTATTGGTTTAGTTAGGATCTCAGGGTCTGAACATTGGCTTGGACCCAGGTTCAGAACTTGGAACAGTAGATGCAGAGCTTTGGGAACTTGCTGTTGGCTTGTGCTGGCACTCCTTGGTGCAGCCTTCTGAGGGCTGTGATCCCCTCTCATACCAGTGAACCACATCCTCTCTGCCTACCTCTCAAGTTATCCTCTGCATAAAAGTTGCTTCACTCCATCTTTTTTTAGTTCTTTCATTCGAGTATTTGTTCTGAGGCATTATTTTAAGTTTAGTTGGAGAGGATTCTCCTAGTGGTTTGAGCTATCCTTCCTTCTACTCAGACATTTTGGCTTTTGCCCCCAGAATTCAGCTCTTCAATTTTCTTTCAACCTTTCCTCCATTAATGAGATTTTGACCTTTTGTTGGAACAAATGAAATTTGTTATTTTTTGACAGAAACTTCTCTAATTTTGTCATAATAATTCATTTGGTAAAGTATTAAATCTATAAATTTTTTTAAGTAGTCTTATTTTTGCCATATATATCTCCCAATCACAGACATTAAAAATTCCTTCAATTATTTAAATCATTATTTCTTTGAAGTATTTTGCTGTATTTATGTCTTCAATGTGTTCTCTTGGAAGTTGATCGACTCCAACGTATTTTATCCTTTTCTAGTTATTTTGTATGACATTTTTTCTATTACTTTTATTTCAGAATTTGTTGTTGCTATGGAGAGCCATTGATTTTATGGATTCATTTTATATATGGTGATTGCCTTAAGATGTTTTTTGTCTCATTATTTTGTCTCTTATTTGATGATTCCCTGGTGTTTTCTAAGTAACCTATCTTGTCAACAGAAAATAGTGATACTTTTGCCTCCTTCATGTCCATGTTTAGACTTTTAATTTATAATAAGGACATTTTAAGATCTATGTCAAATATATTGAGGAAAGGGGAATTCATCTTAATCTTGTAATTATAGGAAAGCTTCTATAGTCGTCTCATTGCAAATAATACTAGCTTTTCACTTGACACATACAGTTTTCATTAATTAATTAATTAATTGATTGATTAATGTATTCATAGCACAAATGAGTGTTTACTTGGTCTTTTAAAGCATCTACGGATACATGGTTTGAGCTGTTTCTTTTCTCAATAGGATAATTATATTGATCTCCTCTCTAATGTTGAGCCATCGTGTCTTTGTGCCTTTGCTTAGGGTATAGGATCATACATTCCCAGAACTTATTTACTCTTTGCACTCACCTTTGGAGTCTCCAGGTGCTTTGAAGTCTTAGCTCAGATGCTACCTCTTACATGAGGGCTTTATTGGCTCTCCATTCCCACCTGCCAACTTGGCACGTTCTATAAAAATGATTCTATATTTCTTTTATAAAAAACGTCTGTAGCACATCTTCTTGCCCACTTCCTCTGGAATATGCTTCCATTTCCAGTTTTTAGGATACGCTCTTGGTCTGCTCTCCTAAAACCATAGCTCCTAAAACGCCATCTCTAGACTTCTCTTTCATACTCACCTAACAGAATTCAACTAGCTTATTAAAGAAGTTGGCTAAGGGTAAGCTAGGTGGCTCAGTAGATAGAGAACCAGACCTGGAGACTGGAGGTGCTGGATTCAAATATGGCCCCAGATACTTCCTAGCTGGGTGGCCCTTGACAAGACTTAACTCCAATCGCCCAGCCTTTACCACTTTTCCTTCTTGGAAATGATAGTATTGATTCTAAGATGGAAGGTAAGGGCTTAAAAAAGTCAGTTACCCTGTGCATACCCTTTCATTCAACAATACTACTAGGAGGTCTGTATCCAAAAGAGGTAAAAAAGTGAAAAGGATCTATTTGTACAAAAGAATTTATTGCAGTTCTTTTTGTGGTAGCAAAGAATTGAGAATGAAGGTGTTGTCCATTAATTGGAGAGTGGCTGAAAAAATTTCAGTATGTGACCTTGATGGAGCACTATTGAGAAATGAGAAGCAGGATGATTTCAGAAAATCATGGAAAGACATCTGAACTGATGAAAAGCGACGTGAATAGGACCAGAAGAATGTCATACACAGTAACAATATTTTTTTTGATGCACAGTAGTGATCTAAGATAATCTGTGAGGTTTATGATTAAAAGTGGTTTCTGTCTTCAGAGAAAGAGCTAATTGAGTCTGAATGAAGACCACAACATACTATATTTCACTTCCTTTCTTCTTTTTGTTTTGTTGGCGATCTCTTCCACACAATGGCTAATATGGAAAATTGTTTTACATGATTGTACATATAAATCTATATTAGATTGCTTACCACCTCAATGGCGAAGGGGGAAAGAAGTGATAGAATTTTTAATTCAAAATAAAAAATGAATGTTAAAAAATTCTTTTTATATGTAAGTAGGAAAAAAGAAAATCATTTAAAAAAAGAAATGTTTCTAAAATAGCAATATAAATATAATTGCTACTTACATTCTCCCATTAAATTTGAGATGTTTTCACAGATTCAGTATCTGTGGGTCTCCGACGCTGAAGTTGGCTGGTTTTTTTTTTTTTTTAATATATTTTATTTGATCATTTCCAAGCATTATTCGTTAAAGACATAGATCATTTTCTTTTCCTCCCCCCCACCCCCCATAGCCGACGCGTAAGTCCACTGGGCATTAGATGTTTTCTTGATTTGAACCCATTGCTTTGTTGATAGTATTTGCACTAGAGTGTTCATTTAAAGTCTATCCTCTGTCATGTCCCCTCAACCTCTGTCTTCAGGCAGTTGCTTTTTCTCGGTGTTTCCACTCCCATAGTTTATCCTTTGCTTATGAATGGTGTTTTTTTTCTCCTGGATCCCTGAAAGTTGTTCAGGGACATTACACCGCCCCTAATGGAGAAGTCCATTACGTTCGATGATACCACAGTGTATTAGTCTCTGTGTACAATGTTCTCCTGGTTCTGCTCCTCTCGCTCTGCATCACTTCCTGGAGGTTGTTCCAGTCTCCATGGAACTTCTCCACTTTATTATTCCTTTGAGCACAATAGTATTCCATCACCAACATATACCACAGTTTGTTCAGCCATTCCCCAATTGATGGGCATCCCCTCATTTTCCAGTTTTGGGCCACCACAAAGAGCGCAGCTATGAATATTTTTGTACAAGTCTTTGTGTCCATTATCTCTTTGGGATACAGACCCAGCAGTGCTATGGCTGGGTCAAAGGGTAGATATTCTTTTGTCGCCCTTTGGGCATAGTTCCAAATTGCCCTCCAGAATGGTTGGATCAGTTCACAGCTCCACCAGCAATGAATTAATGTCCCTACTTTGCCACATCCCCTCCAGCATTCATTACTTTCCTTTGCTGTTATGTTAGCCAATCTGCTAGGTGTGAGGTGATACCTCAGAGTTGTTTTGATTTGCATCTCTCTGATTATAAGAGATGTAGAACACTTCTTCATGTGCTTGTTAATAGTTTTGATTTCTTTATCTGAGAACTGCCTATCCATTTCCCTTGCCCATTTATCAATTGGAGAATGGCTTGATTTTTTGTACAATTGATTTAGCTCATTATAAATATGAGTAATTAAACCTTTGTCAGAGGTTTCTATGAAGATTTTTTCCCAATTTGTTGTTTCCCTTCTGATTTTAGTTATATTGGTTTTGTTTGTACAAAAGCTTTTTAGTTTGATGTAGTCAAAATTATTTATTTTACATTTTGTGATTCTTTCTATATCTTGCTTGGTTTTAAAGCCTTTCCCCTCCCAAAGGTCTGACATGTATACTATTCTGTGTTTACCCAATTTACTTATGGTTTCCTTCTTTATGTTTAAGTCACTCACCCATTTTGAATTTATCTTGGTGTAGGGTGTGAGGTGTTGATCTATTCCTAGTCTCTCCCACACTGTCTTCCAATTTTCCCAGCAGTTTTTATCGAATAGTGGATTTTTGTCCCAAAAGCTGGGATCTTTGGGTTTATCGTATACTGTCTTGCTGAGGTCGTTTTCCCCCAGTCTATTCCACTGATCTTCCTTTCTGTTTCTTAGCCAGTACCAAATTGTTTTGATGACTGCTGCTTTGTAATATAGTTTGAGGTCTGGGACTGCAAGGCCCCCATCATATGTGTTTTTTTTCATTATTTCCCTGGATATCCTTGATCTTTTGTTCTTCCAAATGAACTTTGTTATGGTTTTTTCTAAATCAGTGAAGAAGTATTTTGGTAGTTCAATGGGTATGGCACTAAATAGATAAATAAGTTTGGGTAGGATGGTCATTTTTATTATATTGGCTCGTCCTATCCATGAGCAGTTAATGTTTTTCCAATTGTTCAAGTCTAGTTTTAGTTGTGTGGCGAGTGTTTTGTAGTTGTGTTCATATAGTTCCTGTGTTTGTCTTGGGAGATAGATTCCTAGGTATTTTATTTTGTCTAAGGTGATTTTGAATGGGATTTCTCTTTCTAGTTCTTGCTGCTGAGCTGTGTTGGAGATATATAGAAAAGCTGATGATTTATGTGGGTTTATTTTGTATCCTGCAACTTTGCTAAAGTTGTTGATTATTTCAATTAGCTTTTTGGTTGAATCTCTAGGATTCTTTAAGTAGACCATCATGTCATCCGCAAAGAGTGATAACTTGGTCTCCTCCTTGCCTATTCTGATACCTTCAATTTCTTTATCTTCTCTAATTGCTACTGCTAGTGTTTCTAGTACAATGTCAAATAGTAGAGGTGATAATGGGCATCCTTGTTTCACTCCTGATCTTATTGGGAATGCATCTAGTTTATCCCCATTGCAGATGATATTAGCTGTTGGTTTTAGATATATACTGTTTATTATTTTTAGGAATGACCCTTCTATTCCTATGCTTTCTAGTGTTTTTAATAGGAATGGGTGTTGTATTTTATCAAAGGCTTTTTCTGCATCTATTGAGATAATCATGTGGTTCTTGCTAGTTTGCTTGTTGATGTGGTCAATTATGTGGATGGTTTTCCTAATGTTGAACCAGCCCTGCATCCCTGGTATGAATCCTACTTGATCATGGTGAATGATCCTTCTGATCACTTGCTGGAGTCTTTTTGCTAGTATCCTATTTAAAATTTTTGCATCTATATTCATTAGGGAGATTGGTCTATAGTTTTCTTTCTCTGTTTTTGACCTGCCTGGTTTTGGAATCAGTACCATGTTTGTGTCGTAAAAGGAGTTTGGTAGAACTCCCTCTTTGCTTATTATGTCAAATAGTTTGTATAGTATTGGGGTTAACTGTTCTCTGAATGTTTGATAGAATTCACAGGTGAATCCATCAGGCCCTGGGGATTTTTTCTTAGGAAGTTCTTTGATGGCTTGATGGATTTCAATTTCTGATATGGGATTATTTAAGAATTCTATTTCCTCTTCTGTTAGTCTAGGCAGTTTGTATTTTTGTATATATTCATCCATTTCTCCTAAATTGGTGTATTTATTGCCATATAATTGGGCAAAGTAATTTCTAATGATTGCCTTAATTTCCTCCTCATTGGAGGTGCTGTCCCCCTTTTCATCTTTAATGCTGTGAATTTGCTTTTCTTCCTTCCTTTTTTTAATTAGATTGACCAGTACTTTGTCTATTTTGTTTGTTTTTTCAAAGTACCAGCTTCTTGTCTTATTTATTAAATCAATAGTTCTATCACTTTCGATTTTATTAATTTCTCCCTTAATTTTTAGGATTTCTAATTTGGTTTTCTGCTGGGGGTTTTTAATTTGATCGCTTTCGAGTTTTTTCAATTGCATTTCCAATTGATTGATCTCTGCTCTCCCTTGTTTGTTAATATGAGCTTTCAGGGATATGAATTTGCCTCTGATTACCGCTTTGGCTGCATCCCAAAAGGTTTGAAAGGATGTTTCGCCATTGTCATTTTCCTTGATGAAATTATTAATTGTTTCTATGATTTCTTCTTTAGCTAAACGGTTTTGGAGTATCATATTGTTTAATTTCCAATTGGTTTTAGATTTGGTTTTCCTTGTACCATTACTAATCATTATTTTTATTGCCTTGTGATCTGAGAAGGCTGCATTCATTATTTCTGCTTTTTTGCATTTGTGTGCTATGTTTCTGTGACCTAATGTATGGTCAATTTTTGTGAATGTGCCATGTGGTGCTGAGAAGAAGGTGTATTCCTTTTTATCCCTATTTATTTTTCTCCATATGTCTATTAATTCTAATTTTTCTAAGATTTCATTCACTTCTTTTACCTCTTTCTTATTTATTTTTTGATTCGATTTATCTAAATTTGATAATGGTTGGTTTAAGTCTCCCACTAGTATGGTTTTATTGTCTATTTCTTCCTTCAATTCTCCTAGTTTCTCCATTAGAAATTTGGGTGCTATATTATTTGGTGCATACATGTTGATTAATGATATTTCCTCATTGTCTAGAGTCCCTTTTAACAAAATATAATTACCTTCCCTATCCCTTTTGATCAGGTCTATTTTTGCATTGGCTTTATCAGATATCATGATTACCACTCCTGCCTTCTTTCTATCAGTTGAAGCCCAGAAGGTCTTACTCCATCCTTTAATTCTGACCTTGTGGGTGTCAACCCGCCTCATGTGTGTTTCTTGAAGACAACATATGGTAGGGTTTTGGATTCTAATCCATTCTGCTATTCGTCTACGTTTTATGGGTGAGTTCATCCCATTCACGTTCAAAGTTATGATTGTCATTTGTGGACTCCCTGGCATTTTGATTGCCTTCCCTAATTCTAACCTTTTCTTCTTCGGCTCTACCTTTTAGTCCAGTGATTTACTTTGAATCAGTCCCCCTTGTCCCCTCCCTTGATGTTTCCCTTTTTAGTCCCTCCCTTTTTGTTCCCTCCCCCTCCCCCCTCTCTTTCCCTCCCTTTTTGTTCTCCTTCTCCCCCTCCCCCCCTTGGTTTTCCCTTCTCCTTACCCTTGTTGGGTAAGATAGAATTCAAGATCCCAATGGATCTGGATGTTTTTCCCTCTCAGAGTTGATTTCCCTGAGATTGAGGTTTAAGTAAACCCCCCCCCCCCTCTCTTCCTCTCCTTCTTATAGGAGTTTTCTTCCCCTCCCCTTCCCCTGTGAATCTTTGTGTGAGAACCATTATTCTATTTGGTCTTTCTTTACCCCCTATTTATACATTACATTTTCCCCACATATTAGTATACATAGGTTGATATAAATGTAGTCCTTATAGAAGAGAGTTTGAGTAAAAGAAGATAACATTTTTCCCCTTTCCTTAATATTTACCTTTTCAGGTATTCCTTGCTCTTTGATTTTCGGTATCAAACTTTCCACAGAGCTCTGGTCTTTTCTTTGCAAAAAGTTGGAAGTCTTCTATTTTGTTGAATGCCCATACTTTCCCTTGGAAGTATATAGTCAGTTTTGCTGGGTAGCTGATTCTTGGTTGGAGACCCAGCTCTCTTGCCTTTCTGAAGATCATGTTCCATGCCTTACGATCATTCAGCGTAGAACTTGCAAGGTCTTGTGTGACCCTGATTGGCATTCCTTTATATCTAAATTGTCTTTTTCTGGCTTCCTGTAGGATTTTTTCTTTTGTTTGATAGCTTTGGAATTTGGCAATTACATTCCTGGGAGTTGTCTTTTGGGGGTTTAGTGTAGAAGGTGTTCTGTGAGCTCTGTCAGTGGATGTATTGCCCCCTTGTTCTAGAATCTCTGGGCAATTTTCTTTGATTATATCTTGTATCACCATGTCCAGTTTGGTGTTTATTTCTGGCTTTTCTGGGAGTCCAATTATTCTTAAATTTTCTCTTCTCCCCCTGTTTTCCAGATCTATCACCTTGTCGGTGAGATATTTTATGTTCTCTTCTAATTTCTTGGTGTTTTGGCTTTGCTTTATTAGTTCTTGCTTTAAAGCCTGGTTTTCTTTTACAGTTTGGTCAAACTGGTTTTGTAGATGCGTGAATTTCTTTTGCATCATTTCCCACTTTTCCTCCCAGAGGGCTTCCATCTTTTTGGTCCTTTCTGATTCAAATTCTTCATGGGTTTGTGGAGAGTTTCTATTTCCTTTGGAGGATTTTGGAGAATTTTCTTGTATATCTTCTTCTATCTGCTCTGTATTTTGTATTTTGGCTCCATAGAATGTGTCCAGAGTCGCCCCTTTCTTCTTATTTTTCTTGGTATTTTGGGGCTTCTGTGCTTCTGTGGAGTTTGTCATCTCTGAACGTGGAGGATTGGCTTTTCTTGTCTTTGTCTGGTGATCAGAGGCTTTAGTCCTGGGCAGATGGTTCTATGACTTTCCCTGGGTTAAACTGAATATGCCTCACTGGAACTGGAATGGAAGGGTCGGACCACGAGGCCACACTCTCCCCCTGGCTCGATTTCCGGAAGTTGCCTTCAGAATCCCTGGCCGTGAGGCTGTTTCGTCGGCCTGCGGGGGGATGGGCTGCCGCTTCCCCAAGCTCCGAGAGCACAGACTTTCACTGAGACTTGGATAGCAGGATCCAGCCCGTGAGGCTGTCTTGCCCGCCCTGAGGGTTGCTGTTGTTTTGACCAGCTCTCTGCAGCGGAGGCCCCAGGCAGTAACTTTCACCCGGACCGACCAGCTCTTTGCAGCGGAGGCCCCAGGCAGTAACTTTCACCCGGACCTACAGGCTCTCTGCAGCGGAAGCCCCAGGCAGTAACTTTCACCCAGACTGGGACTTGGGTAGAAGACCCTGAGGGTTGTTGTTCCTCAGACCCTGCTCTCTGAGCCCGGCGCGGCTGCCGCTTCCGGGAGCCTTGGACTCTGCGCTCCTACCCCTGAGGTCCGAGGGATCTCGGGTTCTGGCTTTTAAGGGGAGCCGTACCTTTTGAACCGGGTCCAGGTCCAGGAGGAGGGTTCCCAGGGTCTGTGCTGTTGATCGTTTTGAATTTCGGCGCCTTAGGAGCTTCTAGTTTGAGATCGGTAGGGAAGGGTTTTCCGGAGATCTGAACTTCAGCTTTCTCTAAGCCGCCATCTTAACCGGAAGTCCTTGGCTGGTTTTTAATCTATGGTTTGCTCATTTTTTTTAAGCAGGCCTCAGCTACTTCCTACTGGGAATTGCTTTTTTCTGTAGTGACTGTGTTTCCTTATCTCTGGCTAAATGGAGAATATATGACTTTGCTTCCTCAGCTATGCTTCAGATTATCTCAAACTGACTAACTCTCGATCGTGTGGATGAGGTGCTTCCTTCTGGATTCTATTTATGGACATCACAGCCCTGCTCCTCTCTCCTCCGCTCTCAGTCCTCTGGTCTGAGATTGCCATAAATATCATGATTCATAAAGCTGCTTCTAGTATAGAATCAGTCGAACTAGCCAACTTTCATACTCCTCAAATGCCTTTAAGGGTCACTCAGGGCATGGCTGATTTTTCTCCTCGACAATGACCACAGTGTCCTAATTTAATTCACTCTTCATAAAGGGACCCACAGGATATGGCCACAATTTTGCAATCAGTTAAACAACTGCTGATTTGCCATTGCATCATACAGTCAGAGCTATAAGAGATCTTAGTGGTCATCAAGAACAATCTTCTTATTTTGCAGATAAAGACACTGAGGCACAAAGATAATTAAGTAATTTGCCCAGCTGGTAAGTATGTGAAGTAGGATTCTAATTCAGGTACTCTTGGCAATAAGTCTAGCAATCTATCCACTAGGACATACTTACTCTCAAATCCAGGGGTGGGAGGGACTTTAGACAATGATCCCTTTTATGATCATAATCCTGGGATTTCTGGGTTGGGTTGGTCAAAGACTAACTCTCCTACACTTACATGGGTTCCTATCTCTCCTGACAGAATAGAAGTTCCTTCAGACAAGGATGATTTCTTTTTTGTTTGTCTATCCTCAATCCATAGCACCCAGCAGAGTGCTCATCATTTGGCAGTCCCAGAAATCTCACATGAATGTTAAACAATAAAGGGATTGCCTGAAGTCACGTAATTGGTAAATAGCAGATGTGGGATCTGCGTTCAAGTTTTCTGATTCCCACTTGGCAGTTGTCTCACTAGGCACACTGACTTCTTGTGCACTGAGACATTAGTTCAAAGAGTTTCTGGGAGCCTGTGGGCAAGCTTTCCCCCCACCTCTATTATTGCTAGACATAAATTTCTTTTGTCTGCCCTGGGATGAGCTGAAGAAAACTTTGTAAGGTTCTAGAAAAATGGATCTATTTCATCTGAGACCCAAATAAAGCATCACAAGAATCATATTATAAATGGATCAATTAGGTGGAACTAGTAGAAAAAAAATCAGTACAGGAACAAAGCTTCCTAGAGGGGAAAGGAGAAGAGATGGTGGGATGTTCTCGGATGACTTGGATCGGTGGCTTTGTTTACTCCAATTGTCTGTTTCCAAGGAGAAGGAAGGATTTGAGCTGATGAATTGCCAAAAATGTAAACAAAGAAATCATGCATCCAGGAAGGTGGGTTTGTGCTCTCTTGTCCTTTGCTAGCCCTTATCTCGTGGCGGCAATGCACCATCTCGAAAGCCTTGCTGGCAGAGCTGAAGTTCTCATAGAAAGACTTCTTTAGAGTCCTGGTTCTGCCTCTCTGGAGTCTGTCATGTGAGGAAGGCTGCTTTCCTCAGAATGAGAGTCTGAAGGTTCTAAAGCCTCACCCCCACAGAGCTGGCCAGTAGAGTCGGATCACTTTTGCTGCGACAATTCAGGAGACCATCTTCTGAGGAATGGAGGAGATCGTGGCCTGAGGATGTGCTCTGTGTCCCTGAAGCGCGCGTCCCTATTGATGGAACCACATCTTGACATATTTAAGCAGTGCTCAGCACCCACCGGGAACCGTGTGTGGCATTTCCAGTGATTGTATAATCATCTCTGTTAAACATTCAGAACTGCCGGCCTCCTAATCTCTTGGGTGGAAGAATGAACACTGCAGAGCTGCCATTTTTGATAAGCTGCTCCCCTACGCCATCATCCTTCCTTTTGGCATGACATAGGCTGGCCATAACATCATCATGGGGCTGTCTCTTCCAATGCAGTCAAGGTAAGCAGATGTGACACCCAGAGCTGTTCTTAATTCAGCATATCCTGTCTGAAGCATTCTTTGGAATGAATGCATGTCTGACCCAACTCTCCTGAATGCAAATGATTTGGAGAAGATGAGTCGAGGGGGGACGAGAAAACAGTCCATCCCCTGGAGACTGGGAGAGAGTGTTGACAGGTCACCAACGCCCAATGCTGCCCTCCTGGAGAATGTGAGTCCTGGATCTCTGGTTGATAGGTAGAGCAGGGCCACATCACCCTGCAGACTGTACAGAGGAACGAGACTTGTTTGGGAGGCAGGAGACCTGGATTCTAGTTGTGTTTCTGCATTCATTTACTGTATGGCCTGGGGGAAATCTCTTCCCTTCTCAGGCAATTCATGTTCTCCTACATAAAACCAGGAAGTTGAGCCAGGGAGTCCAAAGATTCTTTGAAGTCCAACACTGAACCGCAGCCTATATAGCCAAGAGCTCGAGCTCAGGCCAAGCCCCTCGTTTTATGGATGAGGACCCTGAGATCCAAGGATCTTTCCCAGAGTCACACAGGGGATGGTACAGGATAGAAAAAAAGGTTCATATGTGAATTGAAAACAAAAATTAAGGGCTTTTGCTTGGAGCAGAATCCACAATTCCTTGAAAATATCTTTCATTATTTATTAGTCCCGGAAGGGCTGCCTCTGGGAATGGGCCTGGATGATGGCATTAAAGTTTCATCCAATCATCTGGCCCAATTTTCTGACCTGGAGCACAGAGATCCAATAGTGTGCTTCTGGCAGCCTTCTCAGTGTCACACATGGAAATCTGGGAGGGAGCTGGCGTCACAGATAAATCTCTACCCATGTGAGCCCAGGATGGGAGAAGATAGAAGGATTTTGGCCCAAATTTTTAGTTAGGAAACTGGGATGAGGCAGAGCAGGCAAGATGAAGAGGCTCCAGCACTGTGATTGGCTGGGGATGCTCCTGACCCAGCCTTCACTGATGCACTGGCTGCAGGGATGGCTCATGGGTGGGATGATCATTCCGCATCAGAAATTGGGCAAAATCCTGGGTGAGGGGAATGAGGACTGATGTGAAACCCATCAGGGTGTGGAAAGTTCTGGGGCACAAGAGGGGAGGCAGTAGTTGGGAGACAGGGACATTTTCGCAGGAAAACACTGAGTGGGTACAGGGAGGTTGGGAGGTTGGGAGGGGCCAACGAGGAGGCAGCACCATGATGCTTGCCTTACATCTCCTCCCTTCTGCGGTCAACATGGGTTGTAGGAGGTGTTTTACTTGAAAGTTTGACTTGGTTATTAGAAATGGTTAGTTAGTACAGTGGATAGAGCTCCAGGCTTAGAGTCAGGAAGACCTGAATTCAAATTTGACTTCTGTCCAAATCTGACAATTGCTGTGTGACCCTGGCCGCTTAAACCTCAATTTGTCTCAGCTTCCTTTGCAAGGCAATGAAAGTAATAATAGACCCCACCTCCCAAAGTTGTTGCAAATCTTAAAGAACTATATAGATGCCAGCTATTATTATTATTAATACGACCGCCCTCTCTCTAATTTACTGAGTGGCTCCCTTGAGGATTTTTATCCCTGATGCTCAGAGAGCAGCACGCTGGCTTTCTCTTGGGTGCCTCTTTCTCCTACTATTGTCTCAGATCCCCTTCTGTGATCAGATCATACAGTACCTCCGTGGTAACTTTCTTTGTTTCTATTCCGTATTTCTTTGTTTTTTCCTCTCTTCTTCTTTTTCTCTCTTTCTCTCCATCTCTTACCTTCTCTTTCAGAATGAATACTAAGTATCTGTTTCAAAGCAGGACTAGGCAATGGAGATCAAGAAACTTGCCCAGGGTCACACAGCTAGGAAGTATGTGAATGTGAGTCTAGATTCAAACCCAGGACCTTCCATCTTCAGGCCCAGCTCTCCATCCTCCGAGACACAGAAGTGCCCACCAGGTTGTGTTTCTTACACAAAACCCACCAGAGGGCGGTACATGCTGTGGCGTACCAGAATACTTAGACCCACACAACACCTTTCAGGTGCCCTTTACTCAGCTGAAATTTTACCTCTTCAGGACTGTGCTATTCTATATGATGCGAACAGGAGTATCAGCATAAAAATCCGTTTTTATGTTTCTGGGTCTGGGACCAGTTTTGGAAGTCTGAAAGCAATGAACAATTTCCCCCCAAAGTCAGTGTCCCCTTGTGGGTCCCAGGCACTATGCTGAGCTCCAGGGAAGTGAAGAGAGGCTAAAAGACAATCCAGGCTTGCGAGGAGCGCCCAGGCTAAAGGGAGGAGACGGGGTGCCAACCACCGCATGCAGGCATACACACATACAGGTGTGCTCTGGGTGCCTGGGTGGCCACATGCTGTCTGAGCCTCTCACCTTGCTGGGAGCAGATGGGTGGGTAGGATGCTCCCTCATCAGTCCTCTGCAATCTTGCTGTGGCATTTTGTTGGTCAAACCCCCCACGCATGATCTCTTGGTTCTGCTCGTTTCACTGCATCCGTTCCTACAAGTTCTCCCAAGTTGCTATACAATAGTGCCGTTCTTCTTTTCGGACAGTCAAAATCCTATTCCATTCTATCTATGCACCATTTGTAACGTGAGCACCAGTGCCCTGGGTTATAGGCAGCACTGCTTTCTCTTCACTTTCCAGTCCCTTTCTATCACACGGAGAGTCTCTCTCCCCCCTTTTCTTCTCTTCCCTCTTCTTCCTTTTGTCCCCGCTCCCCTTGTGTGTTTGTGTGTCTCTCTCCCCCTTCCTCTGCCTCTCTCTGTGTGCGCGCACACACACACACACACACACACACACACACACACACACACACACGGGTCTTTTTCACTTTTCCACAATCTCCTTGGGGGAGGGACCTAGTACTATTACACTTTGGCCAAAGGCTACGTCCTGTCCAATAACTTCTTGGTCGAAGCACTAAACTGCTTCCTGGAATAGTCTTCTAGGACTCTTGGACGTACACAGCCGTAGCCCATTGCATTGCATTCTTGTTTAGCAAAGACATATTTCCATTTAAAGAATGCAAATCCAAACGGAACTCAGTTATGCGGCAGGTACTCAACATTTTCTGGCGAGAAGCCTTTCTCTTCCTCACCTGAAGTCTTCGAGTCCGGGCCCTGGAGATGAAGTGCACGCACGGAATGGCTTCTCGTTAGCCCCCCGCCCCAAATCTGTTTCCATGTTCCATCCCCCTCTTTATCGTCCATATGATTTCATTGTTGTAAGGAACTCCCAGCCTAGAAATCCCTTCACCTGTGCTGACACGTATTGGGGGGTGACTCACTGTCTCAGGGAATTGCCCCATTGAAGAAAAAAATCCCATCGACCCTGATGACCCATCTGCTACTGTCCCATCGCCCTCTTGCCTTTCCTGCGAGTCTTATAGGAACAATAGCCTAAATTCCTCGCTACACACTCGCACCTCCATCCTTTGCTGTCAGGCTTCTGCCAACTCAAATTGGGTCTCCGCTGTGTAACGGTGTCTGCTCCCTCCCCTCATCTCCTCATCAGGGACCTTCCCCGTGGTTCTCGGTATCCGTACATTCTGTTCTCTAGAGTTCTTGTCGTATCGATCATCGTGAATGATAGTTATCTATGTCGATGTCTCCTTGACTTCCAATACCTTGGGCTCCGAGGGCCAGGGACCGTGTGAATCAATCAAGAATTTGTTCTCGACTTTATTATATCCTAAATTTTGTGTGTCGGTGCCCAGTGCAGTTCTCTGCCTACATGAAATCCCAGCAATGGAAAGGACTCAGCAGCGCTCTAATTCAACCCACACTAGGAAAAGAATTGTGTCTAAACTCTGACGAAGTGGCCATTCAGCCTCTGCTTGGTGTCCTTTAGTAAGTGGAGACTCGCATGTCCTAGCGCAGCCCTTTCCCCATTGCTAATGGCTTGGAAGAATTTCCTTTCATCAAATTGGACCTGTGCCACTCGGTAATTTGTGCCCATTCTTCCTACCTCTGTCATTTGGGTGAAAGTTGAACAAATGAAAGCCCTCTTCCATGGGCCGGACAAGCACATCCCCGAGAAGAGTTACGTCCTTCTCATGTGTTCTTTCCTCCCGTCCATCTTTGGCACTTCCTTCAACTGACTCTTAGATGATGTAAAACTTCTCTGGACTGGCTCCTCTTCTCTGGATTCTTTATAGCATGTTTGTGTTTCCAAACAATAGGCGATGACTGAAGACAATGGGCACTTCGGAGGTACTGCCGAGGCTCCCTCATCCCAGATGAGGAAGAACAAAGATGGAGTATAGATCCTCCCAGGGGTTGTGGGGAAAATCCATATAAAATGGTGTTGTAAGTATGGGAAAAGGTGATGATTTGGTTTCATAGTGATAACAATCAACACACTCAGCTCAAAATTTCCACTCTCCCTGACACAAATTGGAAATTTCCCAAGATGCCTCTGTTTCTATTTTCTGTGCTGCAGACTGGTTCAGGACCAGAACGAAATTGAGACTCATGGTGGGGTGAAGCCAATTGGCCCCTCTCTCCTAGACCATGTGGGTGCCCGTGTATCTCACAGGAGCTTGGTGGGGATGAAGAAGTCACAGCAATTGTCCACTGATCTCAGGAGCTCTTTGTGTTCTCAGACTTTGCCACCTGGCTGAGGGGAGTCATCCGCCATGCTCGTCTCTCCAGTGACTCGTCCCCTCAGGGTTTAAAGAAAAGGGCTTGTGAGTCTGCTTTGCACTGATTTGTAAAGGTTTTTCCATTCTAGATGGCATCCACTCTGGGCAGGACAATTTGTGGGTCTGGATTAGGCTGGCTGGCTGGCTGCAGACAATGAATTCTCCATACAAAGGAAAGCCTTGAGAATATCCTTGACCATAACTTTGCGTCTCTTGTGAGCTCTGCTATTGAGAAGTGTCACATCTCGCATGTTAGCATAAACTGAGGGATCGTCAAGGTATTGATTTGGGCCACGTTTGATTGCATCTCCTTGTAGAACAAGGGATATTATGCTCCCTCTTTCCAGAAGCGCTCTCTATTTCAGTTTTAACACCCTAATAGCAATGATCAGCCTGACAGCTGCTGGTTGATCATGGGTAATCAGAGACTTTCAGAATCGCTCTGTAATTAGCACCACCTCAGCTGTGTGGAGTTTTAGTCATTCTTTTCCAGCTGCTCTAATGGCACTGATCATTCTGGGGACCAAAGAGGAACTGACCAGACGGAAAAGCACGACAATAGAGGCCATTCCCACTGGCTCTTTGGGTTGCCAAGAGTGTAATGGTCGCCACTCTCCCTGCGGCCAATGCTAAGGGTCACTGGGGTGTCTCACACTGTCCCTCATAAGCTCCCATCTGGTTGGGCGGATTCTGTGTGTGTGTGTGTGTGTGTGTGTGTGTGTGTGTGTGAGTGTGTGTGTGTGTGTGTGTGTGTGTGTGTTCTTTGAACAAATGCCCCATTTACAGCTGCGGTAAATCTATTTTCTGAAAGCTAAGTCAGCTTGGCCGATCGGCACGATGATCTTATTATACTACGATCTTACTGGAATCGCTGATTCTTAGCCAGGCTGCCAGCTTTCAGAAAGTACGTCTGCCTGTAGGTGTGACCGGGACGTTGGTTACCAACACCATCACTGAACTGGGTGCCGCTCTCCGTGTGCACTCTTTTGCCGGGGCCCTGAGAGGTTGGTCTCAGACGCCCAGTACGATAACAAGAGGCAAAGGTTTCAGGAACAGATGGGGTACAGGTTGAGGCTCAAATGAAATAATGCATACAAAGCATTTTTCAAATCTTAAAGCGCCATATCTGAATGCCAGTCATCGTCATGACTTACAACTAGCAGGCCTGCGGTCTGATGCCAGCTTCGTGCCTGCTCTGCTCAAGGAACGAGGCTGTGAGAGTGAATGTTTTGCCCAGCTTGGCAGGGGAGTGAAGAGGCTTTCTAAGGATCTTCTGAGCGTCCCCAAGCATAGCAATGGATTTCTGCTTGGAAATGAAAACACAAGGCTCTTTCAGGGTCTAAAACTAGTTCCTGGTTCTACAGCTTTCCCATAGGAAAACTGGTCCCTTTCCCTGGTGAGCCTTCCATCTGGATGTACAAGGGGATAGTTAGATCTCCCACCTGCTGAATGGTCTCTGTATTCTCTAGGCACTAAGCATAGGACACACTGTGACTGGCGTGGCAGGGAATAGGAGAGAGAAGGGACAGGTCACTGAATTGCCTGGGCCGTGAGTTTCTTCTCTGCTTGTACCTCGTTCCCATTTCCCCCCTATTCCTTTGGATGCGTTGCGTATTTATGAGACAGGAGTGCTTGGTTTCTTCAGGGAAAGGCCATGTTTTGTGACTGTTCTGCTTACTCTGCCATCTTATGAACTATCTATACGAAGACGTGTTTGGGTTGATGAATTCTTGATGGGGAAACACACCAGTGGGGGCTCATGAACTATAGTTTTAGTGATGCAGTTACTGGCAATGGTAACCCTCCCCCTGGGGACCCATCTTATGAACAGAGGGTGCAGCCCAAAGGAGGCACTTCATAACAAATAGTCATCGTGTGTCTATACCGTTCAAGGAACCCTCACTGTGATTTCATGTCAGGGCTAGCTTCAGGAGGCATGACCAAACTGGAATTTGGCTGCCTGACTCTGCAGCCCTCCCAGGTGACTGGCGAGCCTCCCATCTGGATGTACAGAGGGATGGTTAGTTTTCATCTTATGCTTCTGCTCAGACCCTGTTATACCTGTGACTCTAAGGCAGTGCTGTCCAATCCAAGTTAAAAGGGGGCCACTAAATGGTCTGGAAGTATCCCTGGGGGCAACATATTGACCTAGAAAACCAGACCTTAATATCCCCTCTTCGCCTGGATTTTGATTTCTTTAGTTCACTGTTTCCCCATTACATTTTATTCTGGCTTAGTAGGCTCAAGGAGTGTTGACTAGGAGGCGGGGAGGGCTGCGATTGACATGTCTGCACCTAAAGAAATGCTGAAAAATAGAACAAAAAGTCGCTTCTAGACAGCAAAGCTTTTAAGGCAATTCTGGGAAGCTAATTTCTCACTCTAAAATGGTTTGGGAATTCAGTTCATCAATGTCTTCTTTATAAGGGCCACATTTGAACGCAGTGTGCGGAGTGGATGTGTTGGAGACGTTTCTCAATGGGGTATGTGAGATCAGCAACTTGGGGCGTATTCAGACAAGTCTGCTGCAGTCATCATGGTCTTCCTATGGCGCATTTCCATGCCCAGCTGCCTGCCTGCGTTCTGGGGCTCCCACTTTTCTGGCACAGCTTGAATAACATTTTGCCTGCTCCCATCATCCTCTCCTTGAACTCTAGAGCTACAGGAAGATGAGAAAATCCCACAGTGGAATCGAAGCTAATTTTGTCTCAACAATTAACATTTGCATCTGCGTCATGTAATCAGATGAGATGGCATTTCACCTCCCCATAACTTGTGAGGGACAAACTGTCGAGGTTCCAACTCATCCCGCTGAAGGGCATGGGACTGGCTTTTCTCCCAGAGACAGCCGCTTGGGCTTGTCAGATTGTCGGACAGATCTCAGAGATGGCAGCAAGAACGCTGCACCGTGTCCT
The DNA here is from genome assembly GCF_027887165.1 of Monodelphis domestica. Taxonomy (NCBI): domain Eukaryota; kingdom Metazoa; phylum Chordata; class Mammalia; order Didelphimorphia; family Didelphidae; genus Monodelphis; species Monodelphis domestica. Next base: position 4,202,673 of record NC_077227.1, on the reverse strand, counting down.
CAGCTGGTTTGGCTTTGTTATGATCCTTCTGAAAAGAGGCTCCCTTTTCGAAAAGCCACCTGAGTGGAGAAGAGCTTTGCTCCTGAGATACTGTCTGTCACATGGGAGCAGGAGTCCATGAGTTCTATTGGGTTCAAGAGTCAGAACTGGCAGCAAAGGGAAGAGTTTTAGTGTGCACGTTTAGGGTTTATGTATATCTGAAAAAACCCAACAAGCAAACTGTCCAAGAATTTGGGCTCTTCCCAAGTGGGATGCGATGCCCCTCCTCCTTTCCCCTGCAGGACTGGTCTTCAAGCAAAGGTTAGAGGACCAATAAGGAGGAGGCTTGTTTTCAGGACTGCAGAGAAGCTGAGGTCTCCTCCATCTCCCAGATTATGTTATAAATTGAAATGTCATGGGTTCTAGATCTGCTCTCTCTCAGCGATGCCATGCATTGGTATTGAACAAGTAAGCTCTTGAATAGGACTGTCCTCATTTAGAAAGGGATTGAGGGCGTTACCAAAGTCCATCTCAGATGTCCCTAGTACAACAGATCATGCCTTACCCCTCTTGCCATTTTATCTCTTTGGATATATCTTCATACTTGTGTACGTGTTATCTCTCCATCTAGAAGGTAAGCTCCTTGAGGTCAGGGACAACTGCATTTCTGTTTGTTTCTCTTTGTTTGCCTTTAAGTGGTGGACACATGAAAACCAAAGTCCTGAATGCAGCACTCTCAATGACCCATTTTTCCTTCTCCAGGAGCATTGGCGATCTGGGGTGCTAGTGGGTAGCTTTTTCATGGAGGCCAGTGGAGCTGATGGCCTATTGTCTGCCCAGATAGCTAAGCTTGTAGTTCCTCTGGAGGCTGGCTCACTGTGGTGAGTGAATAGCAAGTAGACAAAATTATTTGCCAAACTGAATTCTGATCGCAGTTACTTTAGCAAATGAGCAAATCACAAGAACCAATCGAGCCTTGCAGATTGTCTGGGCTCTTTTCTTTGTAAAGGTCTCCATCTCTCTCTCACACACACGCACACTTGCCATTGATTTGAGAATCCTCATCCCATGAGGGTTCACACTTACTTTCCCACATTGACTGTCCTGAATATTCAAAGTCCTTCTGGAGTTCTATTGCAATTTTAAAGAGCTGAAGCCCTTACCTTGTAGCAAAAGGATTACGTTGGTAAAATTCAAGATGGTGGGAGGGGTTGGTAAACAAGATAAATGCATTTTCCTGTGTCCTGAATAGATGCGACTAGTCATTGGCATTCCACTTCTCTGTTAGGATGGCCAAGTGAATCCATGCCCATGAAAATATGTAGTCTCTAGATGTTGGGCTGCCGCTCTCCCCTCTGGGCACAGTGTCTAGGATGTTTCAGCTTTCTTTGCTGAAAGCGGGAGGCCTGTTTTTGTTGACCAGCCTCTACTTAGCCCATCCATTTGTGAGTCTTACCTGGGGGATAGAATGTTGCCTTGAACATGAACTGAGTTGCTATATTAATGGTTTCTTTGCTGGCCATGGGATGGTGTGTGGGCTATGTGGGATAATGTCTTGTGCTGGTCTTTGGCAGTCTTGGCATCCATCTCCCAGCCAACTGCCACGAAGATGCAAGACTGCTTCCCAGAAGGAGGGCTTTCCCTATTGGGCAAAATTTTCAGGGTACAAAGATTTTCTTGCATGCTGCAGGACATTGTAAATATTGACTTCACTTTGCCATATCCGTGTCTCAATTTTCATTTGACACTAATTGTTAGTGCTTTCTCAATGCTTGTTGAGCCATTGTTGCATTTATGGGTTCTAGCATCTCCAAGGCTTGGGAGAGGGGGGAGAGCAATGACTGAATTTCTCTACCCGTAGCCCAATTTCTGCCTATTATGAGGGGCCATCTTGGAAATGAAGCCTCACTGCTATGCTTTCCAGCTCTTCTGGATCCCATTAAATGAATCTTGGGTAAATGAAGCTTGTGATTCCATTCAAAAATACTTATTATATTAGTAGTCTTCTATTTGGTCCCCTGCTAAGAGAGGGTTGTCGGGAGCCTCTAAAAGAAGTTTCAGTTCATGACTTTCAGCTTTCTTTAGTCCTATGGATGAGCTTCCTTAATCAAAGACGGTGAAACTCTCTTCTCCCTAATCGGGTGGTACCAGGAAGTACCTAGACTAACTCTAGTCTACTTATTCTTCTCTTATAACTCTTTGTTCAACTCTTCTCTTCTCTTCTCTTCTCTTCTCTTCTCTTCTCTTCTCTTCTCTTCTCTTCTCTTCTCTTCTCTTCTCTTCTCTTCTCTTCTCTTCTCTTCTCTTCTCTTCTCTTCTCTTCTCTTCTCTTCTCTTCTCTCTTCTCTGACTTTCTTTTAATCGAACTATTAAGCTCTCTTCCTTTGACCTTTCAGCTTAATGGTCACCAAATGTTTCCAGAAATCCATTTTAACTTTCAGGTCTTCACCTTCTTTATGGCTTCCTCCAAAAAAATGTATTGGGGTTAGTGTGGAAAAGATAGTCTTAGCATGAGCCCAGCAGCTCCTGGGTGCTATGAAAATGAGCAGCAACCATGAGAGAGCCTCTGCTCTGTCCCCTTCTCCCATCACCATATTATAGCCTGGCCTCTCTCGGAGCTATTTTTACTTGCTTTTATTGATAGTTACTTTAGTCTAAGGAACCCTTGAAGAATGGTGCTTCCTGGGACCTGTGATTTCACTGTTTGATTGCTTGTCCTTCAAGGATGAAGATCACAGCCATTTACACCTCCAGCTGCCGAGACAGAGCCCCCTTCTGCATTGTTTTCAATAATGAAAACTTCGGTTAATTGATTCATTACTGTAGCAAACATTTCTAAAATGCTGTTTGATGCATTTGATGGTGGGCAGGGGCTGAGGAAGAGTGAAGCTTCCTCCTTTAAGGCAGTGTGCAATCGAGAGACACAGGACGGCGTTACACAGAGGAATCCATTCCATATTCGAGCGATCCAAGCCCCAAAGCAGGCAGCACGTTTGTGAAATAAATAGCCGAAGCTGGCTGCTAAGCGTTTCCTTTATGGGGTTTTCATGATGTGTTTGAAGCAAAATTTGTGAGCATGTCACCAAACTCTCTTTCTCAATGAAAAAGGAGGACAAAAAGGGTTTAAAAAATGGTAGCCAACAGCAGTTCATCTGGGAACAACCCACCCATTCTGAGCACTCCGATTCCTCCTGGTGAATGGATCGCCGCGCCCCACAAAGGGGATGCTTAATAGCCTTCTGGTATTTTGTGTTCCTTCCTGAGCTCTGTCCTCAAGGCTTATTTCTGTGTGCTTGTGAAGACAAAGATGGAGGTGGGGGTGTCGTTTACCCTGGATGAGAAGTTGGCTACCTCTTCATTCCCCTCTGTGGTCCTCCGCGGGTGCATTTCAGGTTGGATGAATTCACTGCAATGACTGCACCTTGCCTGCGCTTGACAATGAATCCATGAAGTAATTAACCAAAACTTAATAAAATGGCGCTTCTTGCACCAAGCTCTTCTTAGTAGTGTGGTAGATGCCAAAGCACATGCTTTCCATCCTCTACCCTCCTTCTAAGTTCCTTTTCTTCCACTAGAACACAACTCAAGGACTCCCTTATACATGGCATCTCACCTGATCCCCCAAGCTTCCCGGGCCCTCCCTCCTAGCCTCCTCTGTAGCACCCAGGAAGGCCCTACAGGTTGGGGGTTTGGGGAGTGCCTCATCAAAGGGCATAGGCCCAGAGTGGGGCACCAACACCTCGGAAGGTGTGTCTCTATATAACCCCCTTCTCTGAGGGTTTTGGAGATACCCCACTATCAGGGTTTGGCTTGCTCACTCCAGTCTGCACTCTGATTGTCAGAGCTGATTGTTAAATTTTTATAGTGAGCATTTAGATTGCAGAAATTGGCAAATGCTACACATGGGCCTCATTTATTGTCTTGTGGAATATTTACACTTAAGAAAGGGATGGAGAGAATGTTAATAATACGATATATCTATATCTACACACATGTGTGCTTGCTAGTCAGTCAAGAAGCATTGTCTAAGCACCTACTATGTACCAGACACTGAGCTAAGAGCGATGGATACGAGAAAGGCAGGAGACAGTCCCTGGCCTTGAGAAACTCACAGTCTAATGGAGGAAACCCCATGCAAACAACCTTGTACAAATAATCCATAGACAGGGTAAATTGGATATCACTAACAAAGGGAAGGCACTACAAATAAGAGGGATAGGAAAAGACTTCCTGAAGGTGAGATTTTTAGAGCTGCTTGTTAAATGTTTACCAGCACAATTTACAATCCAACTCTCTCAGGATTCTAGGTGTAATTCATCCTGTTAAGAGCCAACGCTTTTCCTCTCCTCACTACTCTGGTTTTTCAACCCCCACACCATATGTTTCTAATGCTACAATCAGTCACTGGCAATAATGGCATTTGGAGATCTTAAATCCAACCATTCGCTTAATAAAGCCAAAGAAATACTCATACTTTGGATCGAATATAGTAAAGAAAGTATATAATCGAAAGGCACAACTTATGGATAAACCCAGATTATACTTTCCTTCCAATTTAACTCAACTCTGGTGAGGAGACCTCTCTCTTTCTCTTTCTCTTTCTCTTTCTCTTTCTCTTTCTCTTTCTCTTTCTCTTTCTCTTTCTCTTTCTCTTTCTCTTTCTCTTTCTCTGTCTCTGTCTCTGTCTCTGTCTCTGTCTCTGTCTCTCCCTCCCTCTCCCTCCCTCCCTCTCTCTCTCTCTCTCTCTCTCTCTCTCTCTCTCTGTCTCTCACACACACACACACACACACACACACACACACACACACACTATAGAGGAATTGGTCTGGTTGGTTGTTGTCCTCCATTCTCAAAGAGGACCAAAATGGCATCCTGGTGTTGAGGTCAATGTATATAGTATATCCAACTGTGACTAATTAGACCGATGTGATCTCGAAGGTCTCTACCATGATGCAGACAGGAATAGCCCATGGACCATTTGGGATGGTGTTGCCACTAAACCTGTGCTGCTTTGTTCATAGGTTACACACTGCACCTTCTTGGAGGCGGGCAGAAAAAGACTTATCTCAGATCCAGATAATCCACCCTTAAAGCAATAGCTCTTTATCACAACGTCTTTAGCTCACACAGAGGAAAATGAAAGGCCTTAAATAAAATGGAGGAAGGGAGAGTGTGGACAGCAAGGAGGAGAGAAGTTTTGGTCAAAGTATTCAATAGGGTTCCAGGAAATGAAAGAAAAGGAAAAAGTATTTACTAAGCACCCATTATGTGCCAGACACTCTGCTAAGCACTCTATAAATGTAGTTTCACTTGATACAGAGGCTTAATGCCAAAGAGGTCAGGCAATGGAGTCTTGCTTGTGCCAGATTTCAGGTTATAGAGGTAAGATGGGTGGGAATCAGGGAAGCTGGCCATGGACTTGGAACACCCAAGTTGCACAGAGCTATTTGCCATCTCACATGCCATCTCCATGGTTCCTCGGTCTCTTACAGAGCAGAACAGCTCACCTAGTCATGGCGGCCTCCTCCCAATGATTGGAATGCATTTCCTCTTCACACCATGCTTATGACCTGCCAAAGACAGTTCAAAGTTAACCTAGCATTGAAGGTCACCTACAAATAATTAGGCCAATTAGAGAAACAATTGGGTAAACCCCAACTTTTCCCACATTCTCTTATACTGTGCTTGCCCATGCACTCTCTACAGAGATCAAACAAAACTCCTTCCCTCTACATGGCCTGGGCTCCCCTGCCTCTGCTCGTGATGTTTGCTTGGCCTAAAATGTCTTCCTTTCCGCTCTCTGTTTCATTCCCATCAGCCTTGAAAGCCAAACGGGACTGCCACTTCCCTAAAGTCTCACCACCAGTAAGGAATGGTCTTTCCCCCTTAGGATTCCCATAAAACTTTATTTGCTTCAGCTCAGCAATTCCTCATTGTTTGGAAGGACAATTGTGAGCCCTAGAAGTTGGGATAAAGATCTATTGCTTTAAGGGTGGATTATCTGGGTCTGAGACACCCCTTTTTTTGTCCCCCCCCTTCTTGAGGAAACCAAGTCAGGATGTTATTGCAGTTGCCTATATGGGTATTCATAAAGAGCTGCGCTTAGGATGGTGACACCGTGGAGATGTATTGAAGCCGACTGAGCAGGGGCTGCTCTCTGATTGGCTAAGAGCAATAAGGGAGGACAAAGATAATGTCAGGCTTCCGATTTAATGGCCCCTATTTGCCAGACTCATCATTTACTCTAGGAATCCAATGCAAAACCTCTCTGAGGCACATTTCCATTGACCTTCAAGTTTTCCTCTTGGGGGGCGGGGAGCAAGTGTGTACATGTGCTAATCCACTGCCCCCAGCCCCCAATCCATCATCCTGATGGAAACCTTTTAAACACTACAAATGGTGTGTGTGTTTCTCTTGGTTACACTAAGGAAGCCCCAACTGGGGCAGAGATGATGACCTCCTACTTGTCTGTGTTCGATGCCTTTGATGTTGGCCTTTGCGTTGGGGTAAGTTTCCCGTGGCCCTTCCCACTGGAGTCTGGAAAATGAGGGCAGCTGCTCAGTCACTTGGATTTCTAAAACTGGAACAAACAGTGATGAGGTGGATGTTTGCCCTCCAGAAACAGGGCTCCTTGCAAAAGCTCACCCTGCCAGCTAGTAGAGTTTTTTTATTGATCCGCATTTCAAAATGAAATCTACAACCCATAAAATACCATATTTTAAAAAGCCTTTTAATATACAGTCCCTTTAAAGATTTATAGGGTCTCACAAATAGGCTTTGTATAAGGGAAGTTCTGAGCCTAAATCTGAGCTTGTAATAAGATCAGAGGGCTTGATTTATTGGCTTTTCCCTTTGAAGGGTGTGTGTGTGTGTGTGTGTGTGTGTGTGTGTGTGTGTGTGTGTGTGTGCTTGTTAAAATAGTCAATAAATACTGTTTTTTTCCTCTGGTGAGAAATTCCCTTTTTGCTTCTCCATATGGGTTCAAATCTACATTATAGGAAATGATTTCTTGTTGAAATGATTCCGAAAATGCGTAATTCAATAGGCTTAATGGGAAGTCTTTGGGATAACTAGACCTCTTTGATTCAGAAGACAGTGGGGCTATTTGAATTCACAGCTCAGGTGTTTTGTTTTCAATCCCATAGATTGCCAAATTGTTCTTTGAGTCACTTAGCGGTAAGTTAGCAGAGAGCAATGTGGAAATAATAACGGGGGTTTGAGCTTTAAAAGAGATGACAAAGCATTCAGGCTAGCTCAGACCCAGAAAGGAAGAGGTTGCCTGGGACAAGAATCATCTGCTGGGGAAAGACGGCTGGGTGATTCACCCCTGGGCCTGCCTCCCACCCGTGGGGAATAAACCAGAGGTAAAACGATGGCCAAAGAGGAGCTTGTCAACGCAGACCAGTAGAGCTCCCCTAGCTCTTGACCCTAAAATGGACACAGTAGCTAGACAGGATGCCACAGGCAGCTGGTGGGCCAAGTACCTGGAGGTGTTTGTCTGCTGATATGGAGGTACTGGGAGAAGTTGGGGGGATTGGTAGACTTGGGCTTGTGTGTGTGTGTGTGTGTGGCCAGAGAGTGGGGATGGGGCAGACACCAGGGCAGCAGCTTTGACTCCACATCCAGAAGGGAAAAAACTGGGCTAAAGAGCAGGGATGCTTGACTCAAGACAACATTCCTGAACCCAGGGGGAAGGTCAGGGAAGAAAGCCATATTTGCCCGATGGCCTAGCTGTGAGCTTCCAATCTTCAGGGATCCACCCCGCTCCTGTCCCACCTCCCAGCCTTCCTCTCTCCTCCGCTTTTCCTGTTGTCTCCTTCAGGATGGGGAAGGCACCATCTGGAAAGCATCACTAGATCTCACAAGCAGAAAAAAGCCAACATTCTGAACTTCCAAACTACATTCCAGACATTGGTGTCTCCACCTCGTTTCTGTTCACTTCTGGGTCTGTGGCCTCCCTAGTTAGAGTCCAAGTAATATCTCCTTTTGGTTTGTATTTGCATCTCTGTCACTTAGCACAAGGCCTGGCACACAGTTCTTGCTTGATAAATACTTCTTTCCTTTCTTCACTTCTCCTCTCCTTCCTCTCTCACATTTCTAACTTCTTTCCCTTCTTTCCTTCCTCAAAGCACTTGATAGTTCTGTTTCCTTGGATGCTCCTAACACCCCTGAGAGGGAGGTAAGATAAGGTTGTCCCCATTTTGCTAAGTAGAGAAACTGAGGTGTAGAGAAGCAGGGTGGTCTGTCGGGTCACCCAGCTAATAAGGAACCAAGCTGGGAGCCAGACTAAAGAGTTCTCATTCAAGGCGTATGTGTTTTCTCCTGTCTTGATCATAGGAGGAGGAGGAGGAGGATGCAGAAGGTAATGCTTACTCTTCATCTACTTGAAATGGGGTTACTCTTCCTTCAGTGAAATCTCAAGGCAATTATTGCAAACATGTGCCTTGACTAGCAGTCTGGGCCAATATTTCTTTATTCTTAAACTATCTCAGTCCCTGTCCGTCAGGGGTTTGGGGGTATGGGAGCTACAGCTCTGTTTCAGCTGGGTAGTGACAATCCCTGGTTTGGTGCTCTGTCCAGCCCTACCAAGTCTTGCCCAGGGAGAGTCCCCCGGGGGGAGTTCTCTCATGTTCCTTCCTTTGAGGAACTTCTCCCTTCCTGGGGCTCTGGTTCCCACCTCCATGCAGACTCCTTACTCTGAGGGTGCCACCACAGTCCATCCTAAGCCTTGAACATCTCATGGATTCATAGGCAATTTCCATCTGGCTCAGTCCCTCCTTTCTTTGCTGGTCTAGGAAGCCCTTGCTCCCTGCCCCAGTGTTATAGTGTTTTGTCCCTAAATCTCCACGTGAGGTTATGAGCTTCCTGATTGGCCAACTCCCTTCTTTGCATTCTGCAGACTGTAAGATGCTTGTGTTCTAGAACATGGGATTCTATAACCTTGAAACTAACCAGATATTCAAAAGCTCTTCCTTGAAAGGAGGGCCAAATGAGGAAACACCATCTGGAAAACTAAATGATTCCCATCACCTTAAAATCAGATGAATGTGCCCCATGACCTCGGTTGCCTGCTCTTTTTTGAGACCCAAGCTCAGCTCTGTTCCTGACTCTTTCCTTCCTCTAGCAGGTGGCCACGTAGGTCTTGAGGTCTCTCCTAGATCTTTGAGGATGTATTTTGGACTGACTTTGAGATCTAAGCTGATTCACTCAGAGCTCTGGTCTTGATGATTTCTAGTGCTCCAAAGGAGAGTTCCTTGTTCGACTTCTATCTCATGTGGAAAAACAGAAATCTACAGTTCAGCTAGGAAGCATACGTTGGTCTCCTAGGTGCCAAACAGCCACACACATATTAGGGATTCCCAGCTATGAACCTCAGATTCTTCCTGTTAATCATATGTGAATTAGATGCTTTGGCCATCTTTAAGCCAAGTGTCATTCATCATGTCTGTTTCCTCACAATGATCCTTCTTTCTGTTAATTAGACTGGACAAGTCAGAAAGAGGCATCACCTTCTGTTTTCATTTGCTATTCATGCCACTCGCGCTCATCGCTGTATCCCGATCCTTGGGTCTGCCTTTGCAGATCTTCACACATTGTTCCATTTCCTCAGTTCTTTAGGCTTCTTCTCTGTACTTTTCGATACCAGTATAATCAGAGTCTTCAATGTCTCCTCACGGTGATGCTGTGTAATATAATATTTTGTCTTTATGTCTTCATGATGAGTAGAGGAAAAAGCAGCATTTATCCAGTGCTATTTGTGGTCCAAGCACTGTGCCACATGGCTCGGAATGTGGCTTCTATTCCGGGGTGGCCATTATCTAGATGTTCAGGGGTTGCGGAGGGGGGGGGCGGGGGGAGATGAGGATGTGTTCATGCACCACTTCTTCCACCCCCAGACAACAACACCCGATATGAATGTTCTTCTTCCTTTGTTTGGGAGTCCTTTAATGTGCTGTGAAGAAAATGTCTTCAAAACCTCAAAATATTCCACGTGCAAAGAAAGCTGCAAGTGACGCCTCTTTAGTTTTCATCATGTGGATGGAGGCATTTTGCACAAAGAACTTTACTGCTTCCAATCTGATTGGCTTTTGGAGCAAACATTTGTGAAGAATCGTTCTATGAAGCTGAAGTCATTAAGGCAGCCCACAGTTCCAGCGCTTTTACTCACGTCTGGGTGGGGATCCATCAAGTCAACTCCGAGGACAATCACAGCAGAGCAGAGGGGCTCCCTTCACCAGAAGAGCATCGCTTCTTTGGAGCAATCCATCGAGGGCGTCAGGCTTGGTGAGAGAAGCCACTGATCCATGTGGAGGGCACAAAACCAGCGATGAAATGGAGATGATGCCTAGGAGCTGGATTGGGATTGGACCGGCTGAAGGAACGGAATCACTTCCTCTGAGTCTTGTGAAAATAGCAATTCACATACAGCACAGCATCGCTAAGAGCAGTCTGTGCACTGCTTTAAGGTTTGCCCAGCCCTTTACGTCGATCTCTACGATAGCGCCCAGGTCCCATCAGACATCTGATTTCTCATTTCGATTGTCCTGGCAGCCCTGGATTAGGATCCCTGTAACACTTAGGGTGTGTGTGTGGGGGGGGGGGCTCAGGGAGGAGAAGCCCTTGTGGTGGGAGGGCTTGCTGAGCCCTTTTCAGGGCTGCTCACCCAACTTTGGTGTCCACCTTTCACTCAGCTCTCATGTGTGGCTCCAAGAAGCTGGAGCATGGGAAGCAGTCACACCCCAGGCACACTGTGTTGGCAAGGACAGCCCTGGCTTGGTGCTGGGACAGGGAAACTTCAAAAGTGCCCACGTAGGTATCTGTCTCCCCTCTCTCGCCTCAGGGAATGTGGCTACAAGGTTCCTCTCCTCCCTCTCTGCATGCCTACTGTGGCCTGTCACCCAATTCTCACCAGTGGCTTCATGTAACAATAGCTGGTATGACCAGTTACCTGTCTTGGCAGACAGGCTAAACCAGCTTGAGGGTAGCCAAAAGGGCCCAAACCCTGTTGGTGAATTAGGGGGAAACTGCCCCAAACAGACGAGGGTTTGTCCTGATGGGATCTTAGATGATATTCTAATGGCCACGAAGCTAGTAGAACAAGTGCTCTATTGTTCTTAGACTTTGGCAAGATGTCAGAGAGGCCACAGTGATCCAAGTCACCCACTGAATCCCACGTCGTCGCCAGTCACCTGACTTGTCCTTCTTCTGGACTTGGATAACTCTGGAAGAGAGAGTGAAGTTGACACTTTGCAACTCTGCCTCAATTAAAATCCAGCTCACTCATGAGACAGGACATCATCCCACGATGCCATTGGTCTTCTTCAGAAACAAAGGATGAATTACATTACTACTGCTATTATGCTAGTTCAAGCCCGCTGGCCTGGACTAGAGATGCAGCTTCCTCACCCCACCCCTCAAATCTGATCCCCCACCTTTGTGCTGCACCCTAGATTCTCCCGGCGAGGTCAATGATCCTGCCACATGGCCCTGAGTAGGCCACCCCCTTAATCGTATACCATGACTGGCTTCCTCTAGCTCCTGAAGAAGCCCAAACCATTTAAGGGAAGTCAAAGTCTAATATCTTCTGCCTTCCCTTTGCAGTCACATCCGATGTCTCACAGCCTCCACATTCTAGCCAAAGAACACTCCTTGCTGTCACCCAAACACACACATTCTCTATTTTTTCCTTTGAGCCTGCGTCACCCTGGTTCCTATGCTAGAAGGTCCTCTTGCCTGCCTGGCTTCTTGCCTCTTCTCTCTGGCCCCCATCTACTAAACATCCCAGGACCAACTCGAATGCGCCCTTCTCTGACCAGCTGCCCTGGTCTGCATCAGCCATCTCCTTGCTCTGAACTCTGGATGCTTCAGCCCTTTGCGGCCACTCTCTATTTTATATTGGTTGCTGCTGAAGAGTCATCTCTCGTAACGGCCCCCGCTGGGCAAGAAGAGCATCCTCGTTCCCTTTGTATCTCCCTCAGCACACATCACGGAGCTGTGTGTATATTCAGGCTATTCCGAACTGTCAAGGGCTATTTGGCACTTACTGTCTGCCAAATCTCCTATTTCTTGGCAAATACAGATGGAGAGCTGCTCCCCGGGAACGTCCCCCAGCTTATAACCAATGGCTTTTCAACTCCAAGGGGAAGCCCTTTTCATCTTGCAATGATCCATTTAGCTGTATGTATGCAAGTTAACTGTCAGCCTGTCTGCACAGGCTACCGGCAAAGCCCCAGGAGCCCTGATCTCTGAGTCAGCTCCTCTGTGCTGGAGGCTGTGAGAGAAACAGGGCAAGCGTCTCAGGGGTGTTTGTCCTTTGGGCCTCCAATCCATAAACATTTGCCAAATGACCGTGATGTACCAGGCCCTGTACTAAGCTCTGGGGATACAATTAGCAAAAAGAAAAGAGTCCCTGCCCTCAAGGAGCTTGCAATCTAAAAGGGGGGACAACGCATGAAAAGAAGAATCAGAGGGGTGTCCAGTGTGGGGTGTCCTGATCCTTGGAGTTGGAGCCAGGCAGGGCAGCAGATGCTGAGTGATCTGAGAGGCCAATTTCTATGTTCTGTAAAGGACAGCATTGAGAAGAATTTGGTCCTCCTTCCTCTAGGGGAGTCTGAGGGACTTGGTGTCAGTCACAGCTAACTCAAGCCCTGTGCTGGAGAGTTTAGAGATGATCAGCTTGGGGCAAGCAGGTGGCTCGGCGGATAGTCCCAAGCCTGGAGGTGGAAGGTCTCCCTTCCTACACGTTTAATCCTGGAGAAATCACTTAACACCATTTGCCAATCCTTACCCTTCTTCTGCCTTGGAACTGATATTCAGTGTCAATTTGATGACAGAAGGTAAGGGTTAAGAAAGGAAGAAGAGTGATGAGTTTATCCTAGGAGGGGCATCTTGTTTGTGGAGGGGAAACTAGGCAAGGCAGCAGATGGGCAGGGATTCTGGAGACAAGATCAGCCCTCAGGAAACAAGCAGAGAACTAGTCGTTCCTAAGCTGTATTGAACAGTACTGTGATGGCGGACTCTCCGGATATGGCCTGTGTATCCGCAGGAGGGTTTCTGACACATGGGGAGACTTTCATAAATGTTGGTCAAACCAATGAATTGTTGGACAGATGGAAGGATGGAGACAGACAATGAGCTGTCCTCCCTAACCACTGCCCCCCCCACACACACCCTCACCCTGTTACCAGGTCCCTCACTCAATAAAGCCAGACCTCCTTCCTTTCACACTTAGTTGAAATGTCTTTAATGGATTCAGGGAAATATGTCAGTCTTGTTCACATCTAGCTCTGGCCAATTGAATCAAGACATGCTCACCCCTGGCAATGGTGCTGAGAGAGAAGAATCTAGGCTAAGCTGAGCGAGCTGGCAGGATGGTCGTGTCCTGAAGAGATACAGATCAGAATTGTTCAGGGAGGAAGGGGGCATATAATGAATTCTCATGAGATTAGGTTGAAGTCAAGATGGCCACTGGATATCCAGGCAGTGATGTCAAGGAGGCCATTGTGAAACAGCACTGGATTTCAGGAGAGAGCTCAGACCTGGGGGTGGTGGAGGAAAGGATGGAAGGGAATGGAAGGAGGGAGCCTTGGGGTGGGGGGGCACTGAAGGAGGTGAGAGAAGGAGGATATGGTAAAAGACCCAAAGAATAAGGGAAAGAGGAGGATGGGGGAAGGGGAATATAAATGCCCCCTTTTCCTACTCTCTTGTTTCCATTACTAACCTTGGCGCCTGGTAAACTGTAACCCAACTAGCACTAGCCTTAAAAGGTCTTTTCAACCTCCATTAATTGACACCTTTGCTTCCACCTTCTGCACATAGCTCTTTTTTGATCACAGCGGATCCATGATTGGCCAGCATATCCACTGCTGCCTCATTACCATTGGTTCTCTTCCCAGAATTCCATTCATTAGATATTCCAAATGTTCCTGGCTTGTCTTCTCCTGTACAGTAGAATGTGAACCCCCGAAGGGCAAGAGTTATTTATTTATTTAACTTGTTGCCTTTCCTCATCTCCTCAGTGGCTAGCACAATGCTTCTGGTGTAGAGAAAGCACATGATAGGTGTTGATGATTGGTTAACTGATTCAGTAGAGACCCAAGAAAAAGCAGTAGCAGAGAAGCCACGGGAAAAGGGAGGGTCCAAGGTAATATGGTTGTAGATGGTGTTATAGTATAGAGAGATACATGGATGGACGGATGGACGGATGGACCTGCTCCATTTTACAGGTGAGAAAACTAAGGCTCAGAGGGGTTAGCCCTCTTGTCCAGGGTCACACACTCAGCAAGGGTCCGAGTTAACCTCTGTATCACAGACCTTCTGCCTCTAAACCCAGAGTTCTTTCCCCTCTCCGCACTGGGCAGAGCTCACTTTGCAGCGGGTACTTGTCCTGGAACACTTAGCTTGGTTGAGTTACACGTGCACGTAAGCAAAATCCATGCTCAGAGACCTGTCCAAAGGTCCATCCCACTTGCCTACTGCAAGCCCAGCCTGAGTGGCAACGCCAGGAAACTGGAGCCGTGTACCAGGACGCCAAGGTCCCTCATGGATCTCAGAAAAAGCCCAAAGTGAATAAAGCTGGGAGCATTTTGACAACAATTCTCTGTAGCAAGTCAGGTTTTTACCAAATAGCTGAACTTGTGACAAACCCTCCTCTTGTCTTCGCTGATTGTCTCTACTGCCTGCCTCACGATGGTTCCACTATGGACGTGCACGTGTGTGTCTGTTCAAGCAATTTTCCACTAACCAAAGTGGGCTTTTTGGAAAGAAGCCCAGCATAGCTCTGGAGTAGGAGCTCCTTTAGCAGCTACAGCTCAATGACTGTTGGAGAAGCTGAGTCTAAGTGACTTGCTGAGGTCACAACAGCAATCTGCTTCTGAGGCAGGATTTGAACCTTGGTCCTCTGACTATAGAGGCAGTGCTCCTCCCACTAAGAGGATAACCCAAAGGCAAGAAATCGCAACTGCTTCATGGCCCCCAAAATCCAGCCCTCCCACCTTAAGGGAACCTGAAGAGCTATTTGCCAACTCTACTTCCCTTGGTGAGGTGTCCAGGTTAGTCGTCATTCCTCCCAGAGGATGCTCCATATCCCATGGCCATGCCTTGGCCATGCCTCCTCCCTCCTCAGCTCTTCCACTTCAGAATCGCTGGCTTTCCTTGTTCTCCTCCCAGCCCAGATCACGCCGTCCAGAGTTCCAAACCATGCTCTGAGGCTGCGTTCCTTATCTCCCGTCTCATTCCCAGACAGTTTATTGGATGGAGCCGCAGGTGAGAACTGGGTGACAGATGGCAGTGACGATGGCAAGAAGAGAAAGATCATGGGGATGTTGCTTTCAGGTAGGGAGAGAAGATGGACACTGATTTGGGCATTGGCTTTCCTTGCATACTTGGAGACTCAGTACGTTGCTGTTGAATAGACCTGAGTAATGTGGACCACTCTGAGGTCTTGTTTTGGGGGAGGAACCAGTTTCTTCTGGACCCAAGAAGGTCTAAATGATGCAAAAGAACAGGCGGTCCTTTAATGCTGAGCGGCTCCTTTGTTTGATTCTGAGAACAGAAATCTTCAGACAGGCACCGAGTCTTGTGCCCCGAGTGTTTCATGTCAATGAAGACCCCATTTTCGATGACTACCTTGAAGAAGTTTGGTTTCTTGCCTTACTCCACCTCTATCTATGACCATGGTCTAATGGCTTTATTTTGGGGCTTTAGCCTGTGCGGCCCCTCCTGACTGTCTGTGACAGCATCTGGTCATCCTGGGAACTGGGCCCACATGGCTGCCCAAGTGAGGCTGGATGAGATGACTTGGGTGCCCGGCCTCCTGTGGCACAGGCAAAACAACCAGTCAATCAACAAATACTTAGTACCTACTCTGGGCCACTCATGCTACGTGCTTAGAATTATAGAGACAACCGAATGAAGCATGTTCTGACTTAAATTCTGCCAGGAAAAACATCATGAACATATATAAGTAAATACAAAGAAAATCCAGGCAAATGGGGGAGGGGGGTGGCATGGAGATCAAGCAGCTGTGCCATCAAGGAGGTATCCAGACCCAGAGATGGGAGGTCCTGGGTTCATATCTGACCTCAGACACTCCCTAGCTGCGTGACCCTGGGCAAGTCACTTGACCCCCATTGCTTAGCCCTTCCCACTCTTTTGCCTTGGAGTCAATACACAGTATTGATTCCAAAACAGAAGGTGAGGGTTTAAATATGTAAATAAAAGAAGGTATCCAGGAGAAGATGTGGGTAGAAGAGAGCTTTGAAAGAGCCCAAGAATTCTAAGAAGCAGAGAAGAGAAAGGAGTCCAGAGGCTTGGCAGCAAGCCTGTGCCAGGCCAGGAGATAAGAGGAGGACGTTGTGAGTGGGGACCGGTAAGAAGGTGAGAATGGACCCAGCGTAGGATGAGAGGACCTCAGTTTGGCAGTTTGGTGATGTGACTTGGACTGGCTGGAAACATCTGTCAACTTCAGTTCCTTCTAGCTCTAAGTCTTTGATCCTGATACCATTAAAAAAGTCAGCATTAGAGTATTTAGTGCAAGAATGTTAGCAAAGATGATACAGAACTGGGGGAGGGGAGGGGAGGGGAGCTAGAGAGGCTGGTCCAGTCTTGGCTGGCACTTCTTTGATGCAAATTCAATTAGTTGGAACAGAACATTAGCCAATTCTCTGCATATAGATACTCCTAATTCTGTGTAACTGACAAATCAGCCAAAGTGAGCAGGTTGGTGCTATGATTGCTTTTTTATTATCTCAATATATGGAAAAGGAATTGGGCTATTATTGCCAGTGGAATGGTCAAATGACAAGCTACATTACCCACAGGGGGTGAGGTCTTTAAAGACATTGATCGTCAACAGTTCCTTCTGAAATCTTCATGTTTTGGAAAAGGCAGACAGAGGCTCCATTCATTTCCCACCTGCGACGTCTGCTCCAGATCTACCCTCCCTCATCACTCATCCCTGCCCTCTGCTGAGGACCTCCAACTTGTCTCGTATGTCTAATTAGACGCAATTTGTGCAGTAGAGACCTTGTTTGCTTTCACGTTCTATTCCATTAGACTCGGTACTCCTTGAGAACATGGACTGCCTTTTGTCTCCCTTGGACCTCTGGCACTTAGAACAATGCCTGCCGACACACAGTAGAAGCTTAATAAATGCTTACTGACTAGTACATACTCATCCGCTATCTTAAACTCCCAGGGTCTGTTCTGACCTTTCTCTCTCTCCTGAAGTCACTCCTGCCCCTTCTGCCCTTCTCTCTCTCATTGTAAGACTTCCTGTCATATTTAATTGAAAACAATTTCAAGCCTTTTGCATAATCTCTCTCTGTCTCTGTCTCTCTGTCTCTCTCTGTCTCTCTGTCTCTGTCTCTGTCTCTGTCTCCCTGTCCCCCCCCTCTCTCTCTGTCTCTCTCTCTGTTTCTCTCTCTGTCTCTCTGACTTTGTCTCTCTGTCTCTCTGTCTCTGTCTCTGTCTCTGTCTCCCTGTCCCCCCCCTCTCTCTCTGTCTCTCTCTCTCTCTGTTTCTCTCTCTGTCTCTCTGACTTTGTCTCTCTGTCTCTCTGTCTCTGTCTCCCTGTTTCCCTCTCTCTGTCTCTCTGACTTTGTTTCTCTGTCTCTCTGTCTCTGTCTCCCTGTTTCCCTCTCTCTCTCTCTCTTTCTCTCTCTCTCTCTCTGTCTCTGTCTCTGTCTCTCTCTCTCTGTCTGTCTGTCTCTCTCTCTCTCTGTCTCTCTGACTTTGTCTCTCTGTCTCTGCCTCTCTCTCCCCCTCTCTCCTTAGAGGCATCCAGGAGGGACCACAGAACATTGGGCACTAGGTATAGACTTAGGAAGACCTGAATTCAAATCCCTAGCCATTTTAGAGAATAATAATTCTTGCCAACGCCACTTCTGTTTGTTGCTTTGATCCCATAGCTTCTCATCTCCTTTGTGAAATTGTCCCAACCCCCATTGCACTTCTCTTTCCAATTTTGATCCCTTCTTACCTCTTGGCAGTTTCCTTGCTGCCTACAAACTTAAGGATGAAGAAAGATGTTGGTCTCATCCTTAAGAACCTTCAGTTTTTAATTGAAGTTCTCACCACTTTTCTCCCAGATAATTACTGTATAGTGTCCTGCTTGGTCTCCCTGCATATACCTTCTCTCTCTCTCTCTCTCTAGTCCATTCTACACACAGGTGGCACTTTGATACTCCTAAAGTATGAGTCTGGCTATGTCATTCTCCTGCTCAGCAAGCTCCCATAGCTCCCTATTTCCCTTGGCATAACATGCAAACTCTGATATTTCAGGACTTCATGAGTTGGTTGGTTCTTACATATCAGTCAAAGCCAACTCTACATTCTCTGCTCTCTTCTGTACACTCTTAAGTGGCACGGCTCCTCCTTCAACGCCTAGGCAGAGAGGAAACATCCCTCTGTCATCTCTGCTTTGCACAAGTATCTGCTGCAAGGCCTGGAAGGTTCTTTTTCCTCCCATTATCTGCAGAGAAACTCTGCTCTTCTTCAAGGCTCAGGGCTCTCTTTTCCAGGTGGCCTTCTTTGTTTCCACCAGTTTTTAGTGCTCTGCCCCTCCAGCAATTCTCTTGCCGTTATTTGGTCTCTTTTACACACTTACTTGTAACTCTATCTACTCTCCATGGTGGCTTTCCTTCTGTAGCTCTCCTTTGTGGAGGCCTATAGGATTTCTGGGTCCACTTATATGGCCATTTGGGTGTTTTCTTCTTGGCATAATTCTGAACCGATTTCCAGGACAATTGGGCCACTTCCCAACTCCACCAAAAGTGTATTAATTAGTGTGCTTGTCTACTTGCCAAGCCTCCAGGGTTTGTTTCTTCTTTCCATCTTTCTGCCGAGGTGATGCCGTCTCCAAGTCCTTTTGATTTGTATTTCTTCTTATGCTTGGAGATTTAGAGCTGTCTTCTGTGGGGTTAGAAAGAGCGCACAATTGTTCTTTTGAGAACTAGTGGTTCGTGTCTTTGACCACTTCTCCACGGGGGAAGGATTTTTGATCTTATATATTTGTGCTAACCGAGGCCCATTTCTTTCATGCAACAATTGTCCTAATGAAGTTGCGAGGCCAGGAATGGTGTACCACTGCCTTCTTAGAGACACCTCAAACACACATGATCCAAAAGGCAATGGAGGGATTCAAGGGGAGTCAAGGGTGCTGAGTAATGATCATGTGGGACGAGGCATGAGAGATGACATCAAGGATGTTGACGGTCGGGAAGATGGACAGCACAAGGTATTGAAGGAAGATAAAATGCCCATGTGGTGCCCAGAGAGTGATATAACGTTAAAGGGCCCCCAGCATTTCAGGTAGATCTTCCATGGTGGATGAATGGAATTTTGTGAGTGAGAAGCCCTCAGATTAGTTGGCAGATTCATCTCAGAGGAATGAGCACCCCCATCACTGCCATCAGAGCCACTCAAGCGTCTAATGAAGGAAAAAGCATTTCGTAATCACACCCTGTATGCCAAGCACTGGGCTGATTAAGTTAGGGTTGAGGGCATGGAAGAACGTTTCAGAAAATAACGGCCAATGCTTCCATGATTATGACTAAGCGAGAATTTCTTTCTTTCTACCTATCAGGTGTTGAGCATGTAGAAACGCATCTTCTGAGAAAATGGCTGACAATAGATGACTTTGGAATCCATGTCCAGGCGGTTGGCTTGGCCAACTGGCCCCTGCAGGGCTTGCATCAATACAGTCGTCAGCCGTAGCTAGCAAGAAGAAGCAAGCGTGGCTTGGCTCCTTCACGATGCTGTCAGTGACATTGGTACCCAGGGTACGTACCTTGGGACTTTCCAGCTGTCAGTCTCTGAGCTGCACAAGGAGTTGGGATTCTCTGCTTGGCCTTGCTCTCGTCTCTAATAGCAGTGGAAACCTCAGGATTGTTTTCCATTTGTAGACATTTAAATCCCTGCTCTTTTCAGAGAGTGACTCGATGTTGATGTCACGTTGTAATAATTGCCTTTATTGGCACAGCCAGATGCTTCTTTTGAACTGCTTCTAACATCTACATTTTCCCAGTGTATTAATATCTCATTTTAGACGTGGGCTTCAAAATGCCTTGTTTGGTCCCAGACTCTTCTGGGTCTTTATATATCTGCCTACTCCTCTCCGTTTCCCCACTTACTAGGGATGCCCCTGGCCTTCAGCAGATTGCAGCATTCTCTTTGCAAGTGGTCATCGGCTACATTTTTATTTCAGCAGCTACCACTGATTTGATTCTTTGTCTTGGTCTTCTGTTCGTCTGTGAGCTTGCGGTGAGGGTGGGGATGAGGAGAATCAAACGACAGGGCAAGCTACAATAGCCAGTATCCTGGGCAGCCGACGTTTTAGCCATTCCTAATCCTGCTTCAGACACTTACTACCTTTGGGGCCCTGACAGGTTGTGTTGACCCACAGCTCCTAGCCTCGGTTTTCTGACCTATCAAATGGGGAGAATATATTGTGGCACCTGGCTCACAGGGTTGTATGCTCAAACAAGATGACATGTCAAGTTCTTTGCAAACCTTAAAGCTTTACATAAATGTTGGCTATCATTATCTAACCAGGACTTCATTTCTCAAGATACTAGAGTCTGGGTGCAGGAGATACCGTATTATTGGGGAAAACATGGAAGTTCTAGGAAAAGAAACAAGGAAAGAAGGGAAGGGAGCCAAGGGAGAACCATTGGGAGGAAGGAGATGAGATTTGTTAAAAAAAATATTTATTTAATTAACTAATTTAGAATATTTTTCCATAGTTAAATGAATCACGTTCTTTCCCTTCTCTCCTCCCACCCCCCTCCCATAGCCAATGAGCAAGACATGGGTTTGAGAAATACTGAGTTGATGAGGATTAAGAACTGAACTGGAATAGGGGCATGACTTGATCTGTGGGCTGGTTGACAGCTGCACAGAGTGGGAGCGCTGCAGCCAGGATGGAGGTCAAGTGGTAACTGATGGGGGTTGTGACTACCAAGAGGTTATCCTATTTGTACAGTAGACAAGTGGTTCCCTGGACCGGAGGACTCTCTCTCTGGACTCTAGTGGGGAATAGATTCAGACTACACTTTTGAGCATGATTGCTCAAAATGGTTCAAAGGGTTACCCACCCACTTAAGCTCTTTCAGGAGTTCTAGGCCATTGTGTGTGTGTGTGTGTGAGTGAGAGGAGCAGAACCAGGAGAACATTGTACACAGAGACTGATACATTGTAGCACAATCAAATGTAACTGACTTCTAGCAACAATGCAATGACCCAGGACAATCCCAAGGGACTTATGGGAAAGAATGTATCCACATCCTGAGAATGTGGGAGGAGAAATGCAGAAGAAAAACATAGGATCGATCATGTGGTTCAATGGGGATGCTGATTTTGAATGATTACTCTATTGCAAATATGAATAACATAGAAATAGGCTTTGAACAATGATGCACATATAACCCAGTGGATTTGCTCATCAACTCAGGGAGGAGGGAGAGAAAAGGGAAGGGAAAGAACATAGATCATGTAAGCATGGAAAAATATTCTAAATTAAATTAATTAAATAAAAAAAAGCCAGAATTTGAATCCAGAGTTTATAGGGACAAATATAGCAGACATTCCATGGCTCCATACCTGTTACTAGTCAAGCCCCTTCCAGTTTTAAGGCTCACTAGTCACACTCAGATCTAAAGAGAAGAGCCCCCTCCCCCCTACCCCCTGGTGGTGGGCATAGCATAGTGAGAAAAGAGCTAGATGGAAGCAGACAAAGCTCAAGTGTATGAGGGGGATGGAGAGAGAGGGGGGAGTCCAGAAACGTGGGCTGTAGAATCGGGGAGAGTGGACCATCCTGAGACTCCTAGCCCCTTCTCTTGTAGACTCTTTCTGGAGTATTACCCAAAGATTCCAGGCTGACACTGCATCAATTTTGGGAAGATCATTCTTATCTGACCCAGCAAGACTCTGGGCGGCTATTATGGGTTCCAGGGAGGAGTCTCCAGGTGTGAGATGGAAAAGTATGGGTTGGGTAGGCAGAGGAAATCCTCAGTTGACTGTCACTGCCCTTGGGTCCAGTTTGGTCATGCGCCTAGTGAGATTGTCAGTAAAGGTGTTCGTTAGCCCTCGGGTTGGAAGAGAGGGCTCTTTCTTGGCCACATCCCGAAGCTCAGGTCCCTGAGATGTCAGTTTACCTGAGTGCCATTCCCTTCTCTGTCCCAAACAGCTCTGGAGTCTCTCCTTTTTACCTTCTTGCTTTGCCTCAGTCTTGTAGCTGTAAAAATGGGTACGGACCAACAAGCTTCCTTTGCGTTCTTAGCAAAAGCAGTGGCATGTTCTAGAGTAAAGTACTTCTGTGAGAATGGCTGCCTCTGACTTGGGGCACCATGAAGTCAAGTGAAGATCTACAGGAGCAGCAGAATATCTGTTTAGTCCGTTGCTTTTAAGCCTTTCCAGCGAAGCCCATCCAGAATGAAAGGTTGCCCGCTGATTGGCGCACATTGGCTACTCTGCCTCTGACCACCCATCAGGAACATCTGCAGCTCTCCTTGGCACGGAGATCTCGGGCGAGTACCCACATCTTCCTGAAAATGCCATTCAGAGACCCAAAGACCAAAGTCCAGCGGCCAGCACTGGTACGGGGCCTCGTTGCAGCTTGTTAGAAAAGATGTAACAGCTCTTGTGGTGTTCAGTGGGCTGGGCCATCAGCGTGTGCCCATGGGGAAGAATGGAGACCCCGCTCCACCCCAGTCAGAGAGAGGCATAGCTGGGTGTCTGTTTGGGGGGACGCTGTCTCTCTGGGAAGTTGGGCACCTCCGAGGGAGTGAGGGTGTGGTGGGGCACCGATCTCAGGACAGATGGCGAAAGGCTCTCTTGTAACATGCTGGCTGTCGTCCCCACCCATTGTCATGCTCTGCCTCCTGGAATTCCTCTGTCCTCTTTGGCTATCTGTGCCTCCCTCAGGTGAGCTGAAAGGGCCCAGGACTGGCTCTGAATCTGTGTAGCAGCAGCAGCAGCAGCTCTCACAGGGCCTGGCACCTCGCAGGGGTTTTTAAATGGTTCTCGAACTGAATTGAAAACATGTGAAATTTGTTTGTGAAGTCCCGGCCACACGGCTCGTGTTGTTGCCTGCCTCCAGGCCCACCATGCCCTCCGACAGTGGATGCTGAGACACCTGGGAAATATTAATGAGAAATCCTTGGGCTGAAACCTTTGGTCTGGGCAAGGACTGAGCCTCTTGGATCATTCAGCAGTCAAGCATCTTTAGAACTGGTGCTGAGGGTGGAAAATAACTACAAAAATAAATAGAGTGACTATGTCAATAGGAAGAGGGAAGGACCAGATTCAAATCCTGCCTGGGAGGCTGCCTAACTCCAGGATCCTGCAGGGTGACTTTGCTTCTGTGTGCCAGGCTTCTCATTAGTGCAGAGAGGGCAACAGTGCCAGGAACACCCTCTTCCCCAGTTGTGGAGAGTCTGAGACGATGTCACATGTATGGGATGTGCTTTGCATTCATCCAACACTATGGCAATGCCCCTCTCACATGAAACTATATCGCAACCCAGAGGAACCTCATTGAAAAGGTTTATGAGGTGGAAACAGCCACTGCTAAGGAACCGCACCCATTACCAGAGTGGGTATGGTGATCCTAGGAAGATGCCAGATCCACAGCTGGGAGAGCCTTCAAGGAGGCTGAGAATCCAGTCCATCTCCCTCATTCTACAAAACAGGAAACAAAGGCATGGTGAGAGGAAGGCTTAGCCTGATACACCCAAAGGCCTCTGTGTAGGGATCAAAGAGATGGTCTGAGCAGACTCCTCTGACCCAGAGTCAGTGTTCTTTCTACTACGCCAGGGACCTTCCCTCCCTCCTGCCCTTCCTTTGTCCTCACTCCAGTCCTGGGAGGGAGAATCCTCCCTGATCCACCAAATCAAAATCATGATGATTTGGATTGAATCCTTCCTGTAAGGCTGGGGGGGAGGGGCTGTCCGGGAGCCAGCGAGGTGGAAATGAGAGCCTGGGTGCTGCTGGGAAGGCCAGGATCCTACAGGAGCCTGAGTCCTGCCTATCGGCTCAGGGTGAGCGACTTCTGCCACCTCTCATGGCCCTCCAGCTGTGGGAGAGAACCTGGAGAGGCTGGCCTGCCGGTGGGCACCTGTCAAGAGGTTAGAAGGAGCCGCAAACGTTCACTGAGGATGAAGCTGGGCCAGCAGAGTCTCAACTTGGGCAGACCACTGGCCCATTCTCAGCTCCTGCAGGTTGTGGCAAGAGGGGACTCCGGTAACAGCTGAGCTGAGCCTTCTCTCCATGCTGCCCATGTATCTACTGGTGTGTGTGTGTGTGTGTGTGTGTGTGTGTGTGTGTGTGTGTGTGTGTGTGTGTGTATGCGTGGTGTGATGCCACCAGCCTGGCATGTCCGGCTCAGCCCAGGACAATGAGAAGCTTGCCCTTGGCAGACTGCAGGGAGAGGGTCGTGTCTTCAGGATGACTCAAAGTGCCCTTTGGCTGCTGCAGGTAAAGCAGGGATCTGGGGGAAGAGGTAGGGAAGGGGACAGCCAGAGGGAGCCCTGCCTGTGGAGAAGTCCAGTGAAAATAAGAACGCGAGTCTCCGTCATTTCTACAGATCTTAGAGCCCAGGTGGATATTGTTCAAGGACCATCTCATTCAATCCTCATAAGTCCCTGGAGATGTAGAGGTTGTTTTTAATTCCCATTTTCATAGATGGGAAAACTGAGGCTAGGATGAAATTCACCCCAGGTCTACCTGACTCAAGATCTGGCCCCAGGGGGCTGCTTCTTCATGATCTTGGCATGGCTCTGATAGATGGAAATATTTTATGGGGCCCCAACCCTGGCATGGCCCAGTGAAGATGCTCTACAAGGCTGCCTCTTGCTATGACCTAGTCACCTGCAGTTGAAGCTCTGGGTTGAGTCTTGAAGCTATTGTTTACAGCCTGACTCACCTTGGAGACATATTTCATCTCCTCTATGGATATAAAGTACTTCATTTATAAAATAAAGTGGTTGGCTTAGAAGACGCCAGAGGTCCTGTTTTTGGTTTAATCTAGGAACCACTTCTCAGAGAATTAGAGGAAGAGCACTTGTGATGTGGCAGGACTTCAGGGGTCCTAGAATCTAGCCCTGTGATGGCAAACCTATGGCATATGTGCCAAAAAAGGCACACAGAACCCTCTCTGTGGACATGTCTGAAGTCATCCTCAAGAGTTCATTACTAGAAAATCAGAGTGACTTGGGATGGAACTGTTCCCCACTGAGGACATTTTTCACTTTACCCACCCTTCTGCTTAGTAGCCCAATGGGAGTGCTTCCTCCCTCCCCTATTTAGGGTAAGGTCCTGGGTGCGGGGCTCACATGGTGAATGAGGGTGTGGCACAGATGGCAGCCTGTTGAGTCTGTGGTAAAAATGATTCCTGTGGTAGAATTAGAGAGGAGCCAGGGTTGAGGGGAGCATAGCTCATAGTGTGACACATAGCTGGAGGGGAGCAGAGACAATTTTCCTCCAAGACAAGTTAGAAGGTCAGTAGGAAAGATGTTTTATAGACTTAGAGAATTGACTGGGAATACCAGGAGATTAACTGACTTGTCTCTTGTGTTTGCATGTCAAATATTCTGTTCAACTCTGATTTTTTCATCAAGAATTCTTGAAAATCATCTATTAAATTAAATATTTATTTTTTCCTCTGAAGGATTACACTTTATTTTAATGAGCAGGTGAGTCTTGGTTGTAATCCTGCCTCCTTTGTCCTCTTGATTATAACTTCCCAAACTCTCTGATATTTTAATATAAATGCTGTTAAGTCTTATGTTATCCTGACTATGGCAATTGTTTCTTTTTGGGTGCCTACATTATTGTCTCCTTGACTTGGGAGCTCTGGAATTTGGCTATTATATTGCTGGGAATTTTCTTTTTGGGATGTCTTTCAGGAGGTGATTGGTGGATTCTTTACATTTCTATTTTACCATCTGTATCTAAGAAATAATGGCAGTTTTCCTTGATACGTTCTTGAAATATGATGTTTGAATTCTTTTTTGATCATGGCTCTCATGTAGTTCACTTAAATCTTAAGTTTTGTTTTTTTCAATATATTTTCTGAGTCAATTGCTTTTTCCACTGAGATTGTTAACATTTTCTTCTATTTTTGACTTTGTTTTATTGTTTCTTGATATTACATGTAGTAATTAGCTTCTCCTTATCCGATCCTAATGTGAAAGAATTATTCTCTTCAGTGAGCTTTTGCACCTACTTTTCCATTTGGCTAATTATATTTTTCAATGAATGCTGTTCTTCAGTGAATTAAAAATTTAAAAAAAATCTACCTTCCATTTTAAGATCAAAATGGTATATTATTTCCATGGCAGAAGAGTAAAAAAAGCAAGGTTATAGAGGTTAAGTAACTTGCCAAGTACATAACTACGAAATATATAAGGCCAGATTAGATCTGAGGATCTCCTGGCTCTAGACCTGCCTCTTAATGCATAGAGCCACCTACCTGCCCCCCCCCCTTAGTACAATTTTGTACCACTTTTTCCACATGGCCAATTCTGCTTTTTTAACGAGTTCTTCTCTCCAGCATATTTTTGCTTCCCCTTTACCATTTGTCTTATTTTTAAAAGGTATTTTTCAGTATTTTTTGTACCTCCTTTATGAAGCTATTGCCTTTTTTTCATGATTTTCATGCATTACTCTAATTTCTTTCCCCTATTTTTCCTCTACCTTCCTTATTGGATTTTTTGCAGTTGTTTTGGGGCTCTTCCAGGAATAGGCAACTCCAGCATAATGCAGATGAGGCTGACTCATCACTTGGTGGGGAGGGTCTACTTTGTCCACATTTTCCAGGAGGACTTCATTGGGCTTCTCAATCTAAAAGCTCCTATAGATGAAACTGAGCTCCCAGGAGATAATTAAGTCAAGATTTGTCTCAGTAGTCTCAGTCCTATAAGTTCATCGAGAACTCGAGTGGCTTCACAGTGTAATGAAGGGAGGACCAGTCTTGGATCCAGGAAGAATTGGGTTCAAATCCCACTTCACATACATAGTGACTTTCTGGTCAGAGATGTCAGTTAATTTCCTAGTATTCTTAGGCAGTTCTCTAAGTCTATAAAAAATCTTTCCTATTGACCTCTAACTTGTCTTAGAGGAAAATTGTCACCATGCTGTTGTTGTTTTTTGGTTCTGCCATTCTGGAATTAGTTTTGAGGCATTATTTTAAAGTTGTTTGGAAGGGAATTTGGAAAAGCTCAGGCTTTACCTTGACTCTGCCATATTGGCTCTACCCTTGATAACATTTTAAAATGGCAGCTCACAGAGATCCAGGAAAAAGTTTTTCTTGATTTGGATTGGAAAATATTTTGATAACTATTTTTTTTAAATCAAATTGTGTTTTTCTTTCCAATCCTTTGATTTTTTTTTATGCATTTAAAACATTGTTCTGAGAAGACTTCCATAAGATTTACCAGGCTTTCAAAAGTATCCACCTGCTTTCCCACTGGTATAGGAGAGCACTTGCATACACACACTCACAGGCTAAGGAACTGTATCCCAGAGAAAATGACCATTGTCCTCCTTTAAAAATAGCCTGTGGCTTAGCACAATTCTTGGAACATAGTAAATGCTTAATAGGTTTCATTCATTCATTCATTCATTCATTCATTCATTCACTCATTCATTCAGGCATATAGCAGGTACATTGGAAAGATTGTTGGGTTTGGAATCAGGAAGACCTGAGTGCAAATCTTTCCTTAGACTCTTAAAGGATGTGTGACATTGGGCAAGTCACTTTACCTTTGCTTCAGTTTCCTCATCTATAAAATGGGCATAATAAGAATGCCTACCTCCAAGAGTTTTTGTGAAAATCAAATCAAAATCAAGGTTTTTAACATGGGTAGCTGGCATGTTAAGCATTATGTATTAGCCATAATTCTTCTCATTCATTTGTTCATCCATCCATCTGTCCATCCATTTATTCACTTATTCGCAGCTTTAGAGAAATCAGATTCCTTTAGCAATGGTATTTTCTTTATTGAGGATGTTAATGAAAGAACTAGGACAGCTATAACTTTAAAGGGAGTCCTGAAACTTATGCACCATGGATAGATATCAGGAGGTATAGAATAGATCTTTGGACATGGAGGCAGAAGAACTCTAGCCTCTACCTCTTGCCACCTATGGGTTCCTGGACTTCTTTTTATCTTGGGTTTCTCATCTCTCCAATGGAAATGATAGTACTGAAAGTCCCCTCTCAAAGGCTTGTCATGAGGCTTGACTGAGATGATGGTAGCAGAATTATGTAGAAAACCTTCAAGAGCAATAAAAATGTCTCTAAGTCAATCAACAAGCATTTTTAGTCATTTTGTGCCAGACACTGTAAGGCTTTTACTATTGTCACCAATGGAAGCTTTACTCTCCCTTAAATTGAGGCAATTTTCTCAGGAATTAAAATGAAAACCTTTTGAATGAAGGAGTTAATTTCTTAATGCATAGGAGAATTCAAGTTTGCTCTTATGAATTTAAGTACTGCTGAGCGTGACCCAGTTATTAGCCAATAAACCCTTTCCAATGGACTCCATTTTGCAGAGGCTCTCCTTCGATGATGACACATTATTCTCTGACTCGCTTCTAAGCTGATTCTTTTATAAATCTCCAAGGAGGAAAGATGGAAAGAAAACAACCCATCGCATACTCAGGGAATAGTAGCTGGGCGATTCTGGGCTGTTTAATATTTATAAATACTTTGTGATTGTGGCTTTAGTGGAATGATAGAATCATCCTATCTAGCCTGGGTGAAATTGGCC
Source organism: Monodelphis domestica (assembly GCF_027887165.1). Taxonomy (NCBI): domain Eukaryota; kingdom Metazoa; phylum Chordata; class Mammalia; order Didelphimorphia; family Didelphidae; genus Monodelphis; species Monodelphis domestica. The sequence continues at coordinate 4,173,922 of NC_077227.1, read as the reverse complement.
TTCCTCATAACCCCAGGTTAATACTGGAGCTCTTTCCAAATGCTGCAGACATCAGCAGCAGCGTGGGGAACGGCGCCAGCTGCACTCGCTGCTTTCCCACCCCTGAAAGTAGACCTGTGACACAGCAGAGATGCTTGTTTTTAGAGATACAAATAGAGGATCTTGGCCAGGGGTGGGGGAGAAATGGAAATAAGCCCCTTTGTGTAGCCCTTTTCTGCCCATCCTTTATATCCGTGGGCAGCAGGGGTGCCATCCCATTTCTGTGTCTCAGTGGGGGAGATCCACTGTGGAAGCCTGGCATCCAAGATCATGAAAACCGCTGATTCCCAACTACATTTGTTGTGCTGCTCCTTCCTTCCTTGGGCTGCTCCGCTCCAGCCTATGTTGACTGGCTCTCTGTTTCCCAATCTAGACGTTGCATTTGCCTTGGCACCCAACTGGCCCTTGAAATGCCATTGAAGGCTCAGACCAAGCACCAGCACTTCCATGAAGCTCTTCCAGAGCCCCACATGGCTGGCACTTTCCCTTTCGCCCAAATGTCACACACGCTCTTATTCTGTTTGTGTTTTGCTAGAGCTGGAACCTGTACTGGTTGGCTCTTAGCAGCTGGTTTTCGCCAGGTAGCTCCTGGTTGAAGGGCTTGAACTTTTCTTGCTATAATAACCCCTGAAGAGGCCATTGGCCAACACTAAGGTGGTGGGGTGCACTCAGGAGGAGAATGAGAGATAACTCAGACACAAACCTAGAAACACTTTAAAAAATGCCTAGAGGTGCAATGCAAAGAGCTGGGTCTGGCCTTTGGAAGACCTCAACTCAAATTGAACTCCAGATGCTGCCCAGTGTTGTCAGTTTGAGCAAGTCCCTTCACTTGTCTGCCTCAGTTTCCTCATCTATACAGGAAGGTAAAAGTAGCATGTATCTCCAAAGTTTTTGTGAGGATCCAATAAGTTGATGCTTTTTAGTGTACTTTGCATACCTCAAAATCTCATCTAAATGCTTTGTTGTTCAGTTTTTTCAGTTGTGACTGACTCTTCATCACCCCAAATGGGGTTTTCTTGGCAAAGACACAAGAGGGATCTGTCATTTCCTCCTCCAGCTCATCTTAGAGGTGAGGAAACCGAGGCAAGCTGGGTGATGGGATTTGTCCAGGGCCACATAGGCAGTAGGTATCTGGAGTCAGATTTGAGATCCCCTGCATCACTCCCTACCCTATGGAAATGCTAGCTATTAACAACACAGTCATGTGATATGGTCCTGCAAGATCACATTAGCCCTTGCACTCATTCCTCACTGGTATCCTCTGCTCCCTGGGGGTCTGGCTAGGTTTGGATCCCTTGAATCTGGAACCTACCCTGTGGGCAAAACTGAGACATCCTCAGTGGCTCATGTGAAGGAGGGGATGGTTTGAGTGATCCAGGGCTGAGATTTGGCAGGTGAAGGATGAGGATAGGAAAAGAATCAGGAGGATCAGAGAGCAGAGGACAGTGTAGAGTGGGCCTTGTTATTCGAAGTTCAGGACTGCAGAGAGAAGAGAGGGCCATCAGAAGGACTAATGGCCTGAGGATGTACTATTGATGGCTGGAAAGAACTGAGACCCAAAGGAGGGCGAAGAACCACGTAGGAGAGGTGACCCTTGGGGAGCTGATGGGCAGTCAGGGAACGTCGGCTCTGCCTTTCTTTCATCCGGAGAATTGGGGCTCCTTGGCTCTCTCTGAGTATGTGGAGGGCATGTGGGAGGGGACAGTCATCTCTCAGTGCAGGAAGGGGACCCAGAAGAACTCCTGGCAGAGAGGAGTCCTCCCTCTTTTTCTCAGAGCCTTTGTCTTCAAAGTTCCCTTCTCGGAGGGAACGTTTGATCCTACGTGGCCACCGGGACTCTGCTCCCATTTTGACCTGAGTTTGGGCCTCTGGTCCCTCAGCTGCTGAATTGTTGGCCGTAGACAGGGACCTGGAAGCTGGCGAGGAAAGGACATGGGCAGAAGGGGAGCGAGCATGGTCTTCAAACACAGGAAGGGCTGCCATGATTGGTTTGATTGGTCTGGACCACCCAGGACAGAGTGAGGAGCAGTGAATAGGGTTCCACAGAGTCAGACTGCAGCTGGGCATGTGACCATGCGAGTGACCCTTTACCGGAATGTTCCAAGAGAAGGCCAGATGGGCTCTTTCAGGGGATTCTTGGGTCTGAGTAGGTCAGGCTCCATGTGAGGTCTTGTCTACCTGGGCTTCTGGGCTTCTGGGCCTCTGATAGATGATGTGCCTAAGCATGCCATGAAAATATGCTGAGAGAGCTTCAACACATTAAAAGTCAATGTTATTAAATTGCATTTAGAATCGATATTCTTATTGTTGGCAGATGATGAATATTGATTACTGGAGCTGGGGATTGTGGGTAATCACATTTTTACCCCTTAATCAAGCTCATGATGGGGTTGTAACTTTCCTCAGAAAGACTTTGAGCAGCTCTGTGACCTGGGGCAGAGGGAACATTAACAGCCTCTGCCCCCACTGCAGGGAAGGGCCAGCAGGCATCAGCCCTGGAAAACCAGTGACAGGTGGAACTCTAGGGCCTTGGGTGGCCATCAGGTGGACCAAGGATGCTCATTGCTGAGTGAGGGGGCAGCCTGGCTCCTGTCTTGGTGGGCCAGCCTCCATTCCTGCATCGGTTGGTCAGTGGGCTTCAAGCCCCTGAAGGGTCCCCTGTTTCACTTGGGTTACAGCTCTGGCTGCTTTCCCCCTTCTCCAGATGGGACTTCAGATGTGTCTGAATTTACTCCAAGTGAATCTCTTGCTGCTGAGACTCTGCCTACCTCTTCACTGACAGCATTTATTAAGCACCTACTATGTGCCAGGCACTGTGCTAGATCCTGGGGATAGAATGGAAGGCAAAACCCAGACAGTACCTGTCCTCAAGGGGCTCACAGTCTAATGGGGAAAACAATGTGTAAACAACTATGAGCATCTGAGATAGATCCAGTCCTAAGGGAAGGCCATCTTAGAGGGGAGGCCCTAGCAGCTCTGGGCTGGTTTTTTCCCCTCCACAAAACACATGCCAAGACTAGAATGGAATAATGGGGCCATGTTGTGGACTCTTTCTTTGTGGGGAGTAGAAGAAGATTCCTCTGGGAATATCATGGATCTACTGGATTCCCACTAGCATGGTAGAGTGGGAAAAGTCCCACTTCTGAAGTCAGGGACTTGGGTTCAAGTCCTTCCCCTTTTGGAGACCTCAGTTACCTCAAGATAATGGAGTTGATCAGTTGACCTCTGAGGTGCCTTCCAGGTGGTTCTAGATTGAGGATCTGAAGCTCCCTCACATAGCTAGCATTTCTAGACCACTAGGACATTTTCAGAATACATAATAAATATTCACTTACTGACCCCTATAGGAACTTCAGTGAGTCTGTGCATATCACAAGTATATAGTCTGTCCCTTTTACAAGTTCCTGATGACCTCTCACCATTTCCCTCCTTGTTGCTGAGACTCAGTGGTTTCACCTCTGCAACATCAACCCAACATGCCTCCTTCTTTCTTCTGACATTTCCCCCACCCATATCATCTCACCCCTGGACTACTGCAATAGTTGCTGGCAGTCTCCCTGCCTCAAGCCTCTTCTCCTCCAGTCCATCCTCCATTCAGCCATCAAAATAAATTTCCTTTCTTTAAAATTTAATTTTTATTTTCATGCAAAACATATTTCCATATTGGTCATTGCTGTGAGAGCAAACTCATACAGAACCAAACCCCCAAGTAAAACCCTAAATACACTGATGTGAAAGATGACTCTGACAGATCTTTCTCTGGAGGTAGATAACACTCCCTGTCATAAGCCCTTCATCGCATTGCTGAGAGTAGCCAAGTTTTCACAGATAATCAGCGTCCAATATTGCTTACTGTGTACAATGTTCTCCTGGTTCTGCTCATTTCACTCTGCATCAGTTCCTGCAGATCTTTCCAGCTCTTTCTGAAAGCATCCTGTTTATTATTTCTTATAGCACAATAGTATTCCATCATCAATGTGTACCACAATTTGTTCAGCAATTTTCCATTTGATGGGCATCCCTTAATGTTCAATTCTTTTCCACCACAAAAAGAGCAGCTATAAATATTTTTTTCAAGTAGGTCTTTTCCCCTTTTTTATTATGTCTTTGGGATGCAGACTCAGTAGTGGTGTTACAGGATCAAAGGGTCTGCCCAGTTTTATAGCCCTTTTGGCATAGTTCCAAATTGCTCTCCAGAATGGTTGGATCAGTTCACAACTCCACCAACGATGCATTAGTATCCCAATTTTGCCACATCCCCTCCAACATTTACCAACAAGGGGAATTTCCTAAAACACAATTCTGACCATGTTACTCCCTCTCTCCTACTCAAAAAATTCTAGTGGCTCCCTATCACTTCCAGGATCAAATACAAAATGCTCTGTTTGGCATTCAAAGCCCTTCTTCACCTGCATACTCCTCAGTTTCTAGGCTTCTTACACCTTATTTCCACCTTTGATCCAATGTCTTCTGACTCTTCCACCAACAAGATTCTCTATCTCTTCAGTCTGTAAATTGTTAGTGGTCATCTCTCACACTTGGCATACTTTCCCCCAATCTGTCCTCCTGGGTTTCCTTGAGTTTCAGTGACCATCTGAGTTTTAGAAAGATGCTGCTCCTGATCTCTCCTAATGCTGTGCCCTCCCTCTAGTATTCTTTCTGTTAGCTCTCCATGAATCTTCTTTTGCACATAATAGTTTGTCCATTGTCTCCCCAATTAGATGGGGGAGCCCCTTGAAGGAACAACTGACTGTATTTTGCCTTTTTGCCTTTCATTGCATCTCCAGTGCTTGGCACATTGTAAGTGCTTTATAAATGCCTGCTGTCTAATTATAGATGAGAAATAGATTTTGAGAGGCTACAGAGAAGTCAACACCTTGCCAGTGGTTACCCAGTGATGATGTGAAAAAGCAGACTAAAACCCAACTCTTTCTGGACACAAGTCCTGCCCTTTGCCCTGTCTTCTCCCATTAAATGCTTAACCCACAGCAGTTATGTTGCCAGTCAGTTTGGGGCTGTGATGCTCAGTCTGGCTGTCTTCCCATGTGTGATTGCCTCTGTAGCTTTATAAACCTTAAAGCACTATATAAATGGGAGCTATTACTGTGGAAAGAGATATGGGTCAAAAGCTCAAACCGCCTCTGTGTACAGTCTTGGTGGTGTAGCCAATGGATGTCTGAATGTCACTTTCTAAGCAAATGAAGTATTGGATTGGAAAGCATATCCAAATAATGCATTTGGAGACCCAAGGCAGGATCCTAGGACCTTCTGAGATGCTTGTTCTCTCCTACATCCCACCCTCCAAGGAGGGCTAATTGGGAGAGGCTAAATAGAGGTCATACTGGGTAAAAAGGCTTGTGGTGGTGGGAGCTGCCTTGTTGGAAGGAATGAACCTGGCAATGGAGTTCTGGATCCATTGGGGCTGCCCAGGGTTGAGGGGTCTGTTTTGTACCCCCTGCCCCCCGCCATCCATGGAAATTGGAGAGGTTTGATTTGAAGTGTCAGACTTGGATGAGAGGACAAGTAAAATGAAGCAAAGATAGAAAGTGATGATGAGGATAAGAAGTGTTAAGTCTCTGTTCTGTAAGAATTACGTTAATATTTCTACCCATATATATATATTTAATAAAGTTTATTAATAGAAGGGGTAGATAAGACTAAAGTTAAATCTAGCTGACTTACTCTAAGTTCTCAAACCACATTTGCCTAGCCTCCATTTATTTTTCTCCCCCCTCACCTGTCTCTCCAGCCCTGTGTCTGTCCAAGAAGGCAAAAGCCCTGAAAAGACCTGCCCCCTTCCTTTTATTGACATACAGCCTGTAATGGTCGCAAACCTGGTGTAACTGTGTTATGTGAGGAATGTTGACAGACAGATCAGGCTACCCAGGAGGGGGAAGGGATAAGATCCCCTTGACATAGCTCTGTGGGTTTTATGACTAATTGTATGCACATATATTGATTTATCAAACATTTATTATGAATTTATAATATTCAAGACACTTATCACTTATCAAAAGTAAGTGTCTTCTGTGACATGGGCAGAGAAGTTGGACAGGTGGCATTGGGCTATAGGGCAGGAGACTGACCTGTTGAAAGTGCCCCAAGAGCCTTCATGGGAGAGAAAGACCATTTTCCTTTAGTAGGGACATGATATGATTAAAGTCAGAGACCAAAGGTAGAGTGCAGGCTTTGCAAAATTTAAAGGGATATAGAAATGCCAGCCAGTAGAAGTAAGAGAGAGACTACTGGGTTTGTACACCAAAGAGATCTTAAGGAAAAAGACTTGTACAAAATATTCATAGCTGTGTTTATGGTGGCAAAAAAAATTGGAAAATGAGGGGCTACCCTCTGATTGGGGAATTGTTGAACACATTGTGGTATATGTTGGTGATGGAATAATATTGTGCCCAAAGGAAAAATAAAGTGGAGGAATTCCACATGAAGTGGAAAGACCTCCATGAACTGATGCAGAGTGAAAGGAGCAGAACCATGAGAACATTGTACACAGAGATTGTATACAATGTGATACAATCAAATGTAATGGACTTCTCTACAGCAGCAATGCAATGATCCGGGACAATCTGGAGGGAATTATGAGAAAGAATGCTATCCACATTCAGAGGAAGAACTGTGGGAGTAGAAACACAGAAGAAAAACAACTGCTTGATCACATGGACCGATGGGGATATGACTGGGGATGTAGACTCTAACTGATCATCCTACTGCAAATATTAATAAATGATATGGAAATCGGTCTTGATCAATGACACATGTAAAACCCAGTGGAATTGCTCATTGGCTATGGGAGGGATTTTGGGGGAGGGAAGGGAATGAACATGAATCATGTAAGCATGGAAAAATATTCTAAATCAATTAGTTAAATAAAAAATGAAAGCTAAAAAAAGACATAAGAGTGAGAAGAGAAGAGTAATATTAATAGTAAGTAGCAGCAGCAGCAACAGTAGCAGTAGTAATAGTAGTAGTCGTAGCCCTTTTAAGGTCTAAACCATTACGAAGGAAAAATGTGCCAGGCAGGCTGCTACTCTATACAGAATCTCTGTGAAAGCCTGGGAGGAACCTTGAAACAGTGGCCAGCCGGCCAGCCTCTGTTGATACCAATGATTGAGTTAGCCTCTCAGACAGAATATGGAAGCCGTCCCTGCAAATCTAAGAAGTGTACGGAGCAGCCTTCAGGTAGAGGTGAGAAATGTCCTTTTGCAGTCGTGTTGCTTGCTTACAGGCAAAGCCAAATCATCTCCTCAACAGCAAACGTATTGAAGGAAATTGTGAAAGCACATATCTATCTAATTGTATTAATAACAAAAAATTAAAAAATAGGCTAAAAGGGTAAAGAAAGGGAGGAAAGCAGTGCTTCTTGAGTGTAGCCTTTCCTTGCACATGGAGCTCTTTTCAGTGATTTACAAACATCATCTCAGGATAAGTGCTATTATGGCACCCATTTTTGACATAGAGGTTAATTGACTTGCCCAGGGTCACACAGCTAGCAAGGGTTAAGGCTGGATTTAAATTTGGGTCTCCCTGATCCAAAGGAAGAAGTGGATCTATCTACATTTCATCCATTGTGCCACCTAAGGAATAAAAGCTGCACAAAGAACAGACTAAAACCCAATATCAGTTAAAACAACATCACCAATTACATTATAGAAGATTGGGGAGAGGGAGGTAGAGACAGATAGGTGAGGGAGCCAGAGAGAGCCCCAAGAACAATAAACAACAAAGTCTTCTGGTTGGCCACGTGACTGAAACGTCCAGCACACAATGAAAATGCAGGCTGGTTCAATTGTACAGCTAAAGGCTTGTGAACCATTGATGTAATGAGTAACTGAACAGTGCCACAAAGGGACGTGACTAGAACTCTCGATTCCCTCTGCAGAACTGAATCTGGGCTGGCTTGAATAGGACACATAATTATTGGCATCTAACAAGTCAGCCCCCATCTCTCTCTCTCTCTCTTTTTTTAAACGAACATCATGTTTATTTCCAAGAGATGCTTTCACCAGTATCTCCACTAAGTATAAGAAAATGATGTTTTTGCTACTTTATATAAAGCACAGACTGCTTGAATTACTCAAAAACTTACAGGTATAAGAAAATAATGTATTGTATGAGGAGTAAAAGTGGTTTGTCAAAAGTTCCCTGAGGGGGTTGGGGGGAGGGACAGCTGGGTAGCTCAGTGGATTGAGAGCAAGACCTAGAGACAGGAGGTCCTAGGTTCAAAGTGGCCTTAGATACTTCCTAACTGTGTGATCCTGGACAAGTCATTTGACCCCCAATGCCTAGCCCTGACCATTCTTCTGCCTTGGAACCAGCACACAGCCTTGATTCTAAGATGGAAGCTGAGGGTTAAAAAAAAAGGTCACTGGCGTAAAAAGGAGCACTCAGTATTGGTCCAATGACTATTGACAAGCCATCTGGAAACAACAGACATTTCTATTGCCTTAATTGATTATTACAAAGCCTTTGACTCAGGTCTTCACTCATGGCTTAGCAAAATACTGCAAATATACAAAAGAGATTAAGTACATCAGCATTATTTCAGTGCCATGAGGGAAACTACTTTCTATCGAAAACATGGCAGCCGTACTGTCAAGTCCTGTCAAGATGATGGGCAGGCAATCAAATGGGATATCTAGCAGGGATACAGCTCAAGTTCAACATCCCTGGTTGAGCTTTACCTGGAGCCCATCATCATTACTCCTAACTACAGTAGAGCTGCATGTGGCTTTCTAGTACAGGAGGGAGGCATATTTCATTATTCAGCTAATGTGTCTGGATCCCACCAGCGCAGATGACTCCACAGAGGGAAAGGGATAAAACGATCTCATGGAAACTTTCTCAAATAATACCATAACAGAATTTGGATGGGGCAAGCCTAAAATTCTTAATGCCCACCGAGGAAGAATAAGGAAAATCTTGTCTTTGGGTCTGAATCCAGAGGCAAAATTGAACCAATGGATGAAGGTGATACTTTCTCTAGGCAAGATAAATCGAATGTTTGATATAATGAGGAGAAATTGAATTTGAATACAAGAGATTGACTGATATCTTGAAGCCAAAGTTAATTCATTAGGAAATTAATACAAATGCTAATAATCTTAATATTTTTCTGTAAAAAATACATTTATTGATGTAATTTATTTTTTAACATTGCTAAAATTTCCTCAAGGATACCTCCCCCTTCTCTTCCTGGCAAATCATCCCACATAACAAGTATTTTTTTTAAATTTTATAATATTTTATTTGATCATTTCCAAGCATTATTCATTAAAGACAAAGATCATTTTCTTTTCCTCCCCCCTCCCCCCCATAGCTGACTCGTGATTCCACTGGGTATCACATGTGTTCTTGATTCGAACCCATTGCCATGCTGTTAATATTTGCATTAGAGTGTTCGTTTAGAGTCTCTCCTCTGTCATGTCCCCTCAACCGCTGTATTCAGGCAATTGCTTTTCCTTGGTGTTTCCACTCCCATAGTTTATCCTTTGCTTATGAATGGTGTTTTTTTCTCCTGGATCCCTGCAGATTGTTCAGGGACATTACACCGCCACTAATGGAGAAGTCCATTACGTTCAATTATACCACAGTGTGTTTGTCTCTGTGTACAATGTTCTCCTGGTTCTGCTCCTCTCGCTCTGCATCACTTCCTGGAGGTTGTTCCAGTCTCCATATAACAAGTATTTTTATTTTTATTTTATTTTTTTTTTAAACCCTCACCTTCTGTCTTGGAGTCAATACTGTGTATTGGCTCCAAGGCAGAAGAGTGGTAAGGGCTAGGCAATGGGGGTCAAGGGACTTGCCCAGGGTCACACAGCTGGGAAGTGTCTGAGGCCAGATTTGAACCTAGGACCTCCCGTCTCTAGGCCTGGCTCTCAATCCACTGAGCTACCCAGCTGCCCCCAACAAGTATTTTTAAAGAAAAAAAAGCAAGAAAAAACTGATTAGTTTATTTAAAAAATCTGAAAAAAAATGTGGAATGTACTACACTTAGGGCCTCACATTCCTGCAAAGGGATCTGGTCGTCTTCACATATGTCACCTAGAATCAGGAAAGTCCAAGTTAAAATCCAACCTCAGACACTTCCTAGCTGGGTGACCCTGGGCAAGTCACTTAACCCCCATTGCCTAGCCTTTATCACTCTTCTGCCTTGGAACCAATACACAGTAATGATTCAAAGATGGAAAATAAGGGTTTTATTTAAAAAAACAAAACAAAACAATCTAAACCAACAAGAACATTAATTTACATCCCATCACTCTTATTCAATTATAAAAAAAAGGAATTTTTCAGATCACCTGCACAGTGCTACGTAGAAAAATCAGAAAGGACACCGGTAAACATTTATAACTGCCTTCTATGCTCTAGGCACCCTGCCAAGTATTAGTACTAGCAAGAAAGACTCAGCTGCCCTAGGTGCTGCCTGTATGAAGAGCTTCCATTTTCATGGGAGAGTCAACATGTAAGCAATTAGATAGACAGAGGAGAGTTTTCAAGTTGATGGTGGATAACGTTACAGGACAAGTTTGTGCCATTTGGGGAATGTTGGGAAAGGCCTTCTGTAGATGGTGGGATTGCAGATGTTCCCTAAAGGAATCCCCTCAGGGATTGGGAGATGGCCCAGGTGAAGACATCGGGCTCAACATGGAGTGCCTGGTATAAGGGATGACAGATAGGTAAAGGGTAGGAGAGCAGAGACTATTAACTATAAAAAGGAAGAATAGCAGCACTATAACAACAACAACAATGAGGGTACTGAGGAGAGTGGATGGCCACTGTGGATGAAAAAGGCTGCCATTGTTTAATATGGAAATCCCTCTCCAAATCCCCATATCCTGAACGAGTGACGTTCTTGGGGGTGCTCAGCTTTCCTTCTCGCGCTCCCCCAACCTATGCTGTGAGATGGTCCTATTCCTGTGTCCATCTGCCAGGTATAATCATAGCCGTGCTTGTGGAGCAGAAGCAGATTTCCCTGCCAGCCTGCCTGCATGAGGGCAAGGTGAGTTTGCCCAGCTAGAGCAAGCTATCGTGATCACACGCCATCATCAAATGGTCCCTACGTGGCCCCTCACTTCAGGGAGATTCCCCAAGTCCAAGACGTTTGCCCCAAACGTTGCATCTTGGACTCTGGAATGGAAGTGAGTGGATTTGTTTCCTGTTACTGACAGGTTGCTCCGAGCACCCATATTCGGAGAAGTGATGGTTTTGTGCAAGTCAAGGCTTTCGTAAGCATCACTGGAACTGCCCCGGGTTTAGATTAGTGGGTAGCTGGAGATGGAGCAGGTTTCTTCCCAGAGGCGAGGAAGCAATTCAGGAATCTCGAGGAGGAGGAGGAGGAGGAGGAGGAGGGGGGTGGCGGCTATTTCCTTTCTGGTCGCTCGAGCCATGATTTGAGCTCCCGTGACCAGGTATGGGGCATCTGGGGAATGGTGGCCTGGGTTGGAGAAGTCATTAGCTCCTGGCTGCACTGGCGTTCCTTTCTGCCCATTTGTGCTAAAGCCTTGCCTCGATGATTAGTCACTGGGGTTCCCAATTGCATCAGCAGTCGAGTTGGCATTTATGGTGTGACTTTACTAGTGAGTCGTTTGGGGTGGATTGGAGCAGGAAGCCCATTGTAGTGCTTAAAATATTCATTTTCATTATGGCCCTAGTGAGCCCTATTGCCTTCTGCACAGCCTTGAAAAATCTCGCAAGTGAGCAGTGGAAGCTCGCCCTCGTCTTGGGTGTGAGTTTAATCTTTAATGAGGGCGTGTTCTGAGTGCTCCTGGGTTACGGGAGCCAATTCATTTCAGTCATTAATTTATTAAAGCAATTAGGGCTGATTTCACTAAAGGCAGCGCTTCACTCCTGTGAGTTGACTCCAAGAAGGCCAGGAGAAATGCAGGTCTGCACCAATGACACAGAGAAGCGAGCGCTCATTCATTGGGCCGCTGCAAAGTCCCAGAGCAATAAAGGGCATTACAAAGCACTTTCTGTCCGACGAGGCCATTTCCATCCCCCAGAAAATGGCTCTTCGGCTTAATGAAAGGCACTTGGCTCCAGTGGGCAGTCGAGGAGGCAGGGGACTGTTTTTAGTTCTGTTTAATACAGAATCACCAAGTCGGAGCTGGAGCCAAACGCCCAGGTCACCCAGCAGGCCCTCTACCTGACCAGGACGTCCTTCTACACCCTAGGGAAGGGGTTGGCCAGCATCCGTGTGCTGGGGGCCCCCCTACAGCCCGGCGGTGAGGCTCTATTATTGCTCAGCCATTCCAGGCGTGTCCAGCCCTTTTTTCTTGGCAAACTGCTGGAGAGGTTTTCCTTTTCCATCTCCTTTTACAGATGAGGAAACTGAGGCAAATGGGCCAAAGTGCCCTACTTCTGGGTCTGGAGGCACCCCCTGTGTTCTGAAATAATCATAGAGCACGTGAGAAAGCAGACCTGCTCACTCCATGATTAGAAACAGGGAATGGCTCTGAGCTCTTCTCTCTGGTCGGTGCTCCAGAAGCATTTGGCATTTGGACGAATCCCCAAAGATGAATGAGCGGGGCGGGTGGCCCAGGGCCCGAGACGTTCGAACTGGAGCCGGGTTCTGAATTCAAATCCCGTGTCTAACATTCCATATCTACGTGACTTCGGGTGCGTCGCTTGTTCTCGCCCGCCTTCGGGCTCCTAGTGTCTTCATAAGCCCTTGGAGAGATTTAAGTTCTTTCGTGCCTAGAGGGTACTCTGTGAAATTTAGTGATCAATTGACTCCATCATCGGCACCACGGCGTGAGGCCCCAGAATATGTCCCAGAGAAAGGAGCACCAGAGGGCTAATGGCAGTGTGGTGAAATGGAAGAGGCCATCCTTGGACCTCCCTCTGTTCATTGTGTCTGATTTCTGCTCTTCTGGTTTGTTTGTGCACCACCATTTGTGTATTGCCTCATCCATTAGACTGGGAGCTCCCCGAGCCTTTGCTCGGTGAGACCGTCATTATAATGGTGAAAACATTCCTGTTAGAAAGCCCCGAACTCAAATCACACATCCCCCAACTGCGCAAAGAGCCTTTCTCAGACTCAGTTTCCTTATCTGTGAAGTAGAGATGATCATCCTGCCCATCACAGGGTGGTGAGGATCAGAAGCAATAATGCATTTTAAATGCTTTTCTGCCCTTAAAATCGGATGGTAACTTGGGCTTTTACACTGCCTTGTTAAAGAATGAAGGCCCTGGGGTGGCCCCCTTGGCCCCCAGTTTAGGAATCATGAATATTTTACAAAGATCTAATTTTTAAGAAATTCATTATTGACTCTAAAAGACATTTATTAAGTGTTTAGTCCATGCTGGGCTCTCTGCTGAGTGAAAAGGGCACAAAGAGACAGAAATGGTCCCTCCCTTCTCTGTTAGAGCTCACAATGGAAAGCTGGGCCATCTCCCAGCCTCGAAGGTCTTGCAGCAGAGAAGCATCCGCAGATTGCTACTCAGAGCTTCCTTCAGTGAGACTCCTCGTAGCAGAGAGAAATTCTGGCCAAGGACTAGGGAAAGGCACCAGCTTTGGGAGCTCGGGACACATGTACACTGAAGAGGAAATTCATGAGGATTCTGCCAATGGAAGAAGGAGCTCCAATAACCCAGAGATGCGAGTTCCCCCTTTGGCCCTGTTTTCTATGTATTCCTCCCCCCCTTTGTACATTGGAACTGAGCCCACTCGCTCCCCGCAGGCACCCCCAGCTCACGGGAATAGCTTTTTGTAATAGTTGCCCTTGCTACAGCTGCTTAGGAAGTAGACTTCTGCCAAAAGCCAATGGAGGCTACTGGCCGATTCTCTCGGCAAGCACACTGGATGGGGCTTTTGAGGGAATGTACTAGGAACTCCGTATCCCCTCCAGGTCATGCCTAGAAGCCTAAAGAGAATCATAGCCATCTCTCTTCCCACCAATGTGTGTTGGAATTGGAGAAGTAGTCAATAGGGGATCACACATTTTCTTGTGGGACAGAGTGCTGGTTCAACGTGGGTTCAAAGCCTTATGGAAATATTGCTAGCCTGGAGGGACATTGTGCCCTTCAGAGCTTTCCCTTTGCTTTTGTTTCACTGGGGATGAAGAGACCAACATCACTGGGAGGTCTCTTTCCCTTCTCAGAGCTGAACTGCTCCCCTAATGGGAAACTTCAGTGAACGGAGGAAGAAGTGCTTTGAGTGAACAGCGCCATTTTGAAGGGTCTTCCTTGTGACTAAAGGCCGCTCTCTTGATGAGGAAGTGGAACGTTAGGGGAGGCAGGAGAGTGATGATAAGGCTGAAGAGAGAAGTCCATAAAGCATTTCTTTCCCCTTCTCCCTACCCCTCACCCAGTCCACTCTTATTTTAGATACCCAAATTCTAACTTGATGTGCTTGACCGGAAAACCTAGCGTGCTTTGGGTTATTCCTTACGCAAGGAGTTCAGCCGGCTGGCTCATCCTGGTTACTCCTTTCAGAGTGCCCAAGACCAATCTGAACTGGTGCAAAGCGGAGTGAGCAGAGCCAGGAGAAGACTGTACCACAACAGAAATTCTGTATGATGATCACCTGCAGAGGACCAAGTGAGTATCAGCAAAACCCTAACCCAAACTCCAAGGGACTCATCAAGAAAAATACTCCCCACAGTGAAAGCAGGACCTGGTGCAGTTTGGCTGCAGATCAAAGCATGTCGTTCGTCTTCAACTTATTTCCTTCCTGAGTTTTTTGCTTTCTATGTGACACGTCTTCTTTCACTGCATGAGGAATACGGAAATATATGTTGAATGCCATAACCTTTATCTGACTTTTTACCACCTCCAAAGAGGGAAGAGGAAGAAATGGGAGAATCCAAATTGTGAAATAGATACAACTGTCAAACATTGTTTCTCCAAGTAATTAAAAAATTAAATGAAAGAGAAAACCGTGCGTAAGACAGTCGAGGCCCTTGTTTTTGGATGCAGTGACCCCGGACCACACGGACCTTCAAGAACATGTGGAAAACATGACTCTCAGGGCCTTGCAAGGAAAGCCCATAGTTGGCTCATGGAGTCACTCATCTTTGGATGTCTTCAGGAAGGGGCTGAAGAGCAAGTTGTCTGCTGTATGCAGTGGGGGTGCCTTTAGGGAATACGCGTAGCTCTAGGTGGCTCCAGAAGCTCTGATTCTGTGATTCTGTGAAGCTGGCAGGTCTTACACATCTGCCCTCCAGGCCTTTGACTCTAATTCCTGGGAGGAGCGGTCACTTTGGCTGAGATTCCCAGGGGAATGGCATGATCAGAACTTTTGGAAAATCACTTTGCAGCCACGTGAAGGATGGGTTTGAGGAAAGCGATATTTAGGGATAGGAAAAAGTTATTCAGATATTCTTGCAGCATCATGGACAAGAGGAGATGAAGGCCTGAAGTGAGGTGGTGGCCAAATGACTAGAGAGAAGTGATGTTGTGGAGATAGAATCAACAACATTTGGTAATTAATTAGACATGTAGGGTGAGGGAGAGGGAAGAACTGAGGAGGACTCTGAGGTTATAAACATAAATATGCCTGGAAACATGGTGGTGGCCTTGACCAATCTTGAGAGGCAAGTTTGTGGGAAAGGATCATAAATCCTTTCCAGAATGTGATGCATTTAAGAAACCAGTAGGACATCCATTTGGAAAGTATCACAGTTGGTGAGGTGATAATCGAGTTCATGAGTGGAATGGGGTTAGCTGTATCAGTTTGTAGGATTTTGCAATGAAATGGAAGCCATGCGAGCTGTTGACCAAAGGTCATTGAGACCATCCAGAGATGACCAACAGAGAGAATGTAGAGAGTGAAACAGGACTTCAAGAGTCATTTCAGATTAAAATAATTCAATTTTTTGATGAGGTACTTTGGAACCTTAAAGTAACATATAAATAGTACTGTTGTGTTTGTCATGTCATTATTTTTTTAAATCCTCACCTTCCATCTTAGAGTCAATACTGTGTATTGGCTCCAAGGCAGAAGAGCAGTAAGGGCTAGGCAATGGGGGTCGTGACTTGCCTAGGGTCACACAGCTGGGAAGTGTCTGAGGTCAGATTTGAACCCAGGACCTCCCAATCTCTAGGCCTGACTCTCCATCCACTGAGCCACCCAGCTGCCCCAGTCATGTCATTATTTGATGGCAAAACCTAGGAGGATTAGCTAGCAAATTAGGTGGTACTCGGAATTCTACACATTCTTGACAAGTTAGACAATGGTCTGTTACAAGGGAATCACTTTAAAAGACTGATATATATTAATTTAAGGTCGCCAAGGAATCAGCTATGTAATTCCTAAATGAAAAACTCAAGTCAGCCGTCAGCCTTTTTTGGAGTTTAATTACAATAGGAGCAAGAAAGGAATTAGAGATAGAGAGAGAGAAAGGGGAGAGAAGGGAATAGGGCTTAAATACCCCTTCTGTTTAGGCTGGGCCAAAAGGCCCAAGCCCTTAGATAGCTGAGGCAAAGAAAGGAGATCAGTCCCTATTACTCACGTGACCAAAATGGAGAAACAGTCTCAGAGGCCCCCACCTTCAGCTTCCTTCAGAGCAAGCTTCCTCAGAGCCCAGGAACCACACCGACCCAAAAACTCCATTCTCTCCCTTCAGTCTCCAGACCCTCCTATCTTTAAGGACACCATCCAAGTTGCCTCCCCTCAGTCCTCACATCTACCAATCACTCTTCATCAATTTCCCTGTCAATGGAGGCTCTCGCTTAACCCAGGACCGCCCAGAGGTTTCTGGCTTTTTGCACATGTCTGTTGAAGGTCATATTTTTCAAATGATTAAATCTTTACTCCTTTGTTCCAGCCCTTTCTAAATCCTGTTAACTTGAGTATGGTAGAGATTAGAATAATTAAATTTTGATCTAGGCTGCAGCCCTTACTCAATCCTATTAGGACTGAATAGGGTGGAGTATCTCCATTGTATCAATTCTAAAATCAATCAAGACTCAAAGAAATTCCTGTTCTATGCTCAAGCATAGGTCAAAGTCCTTTCCATTGTTCAGCAAAGGGTTTCTGTCCTAAAGTAATCTTAAGAAGGGAAGAGAAGGAACCTCCCATGCCAATGGAGTTCCCATTCCAATAGACTATCAGTAAGAAACTTTCCAAGTATGAAATATCCCAATGGTGAAATTTCCAACATTTATAAGTCTAAGGAAATTTGAGGTTTACAGGTCTCAATTTAATTAGAGAAAGTTGGTGGGCATAAATGTAAAGTCATAATTTTGGATCAAGAAATCCTCCTAGTAAATACAAGATGGTTCAACAGCATTTTGTCCAAAAACACTCTGAAGGTTTCAGTGTATGGCTATCTGGGTTTGAGCCCACACAGTGAGTGGCACATAGATCCCAAATCCCATTTAATCTTGAGTTCTATCAGTAGAGGCAGAGCTTCTAGGAATAAGGCAGCTGTTTAATCCACTGTCCTCGACCCTGGTCCATCTGTATGCACATGCTGTTATGGTGTTCAATTCACAATTTTGGAGAACGTTGATGAACATTCAGAGGAGAACAGCCAGGATAGTAAAGAGCCTGGAGTACACATTCTATAAGGGTTCCTTTAGAGAAATGGAAGTATTTATCATAGAGACAAAATCAGCTTGAGTTCTATGGTATTATCTTCAAACATTTAAGGGGCTGTGAGGCAGAACAATGCTTCGACTGGATCCCTGTGCCTCAGAGAGAAGTAGGAGCTGTGGTTTGATGCTGCACAAATGAAATTTTACTTTGAAATCAGGGAAACACCAGCCATTGCCACCGACTATTGTCACTGGCACCACGGACAGCACCCAAGACTAGCATGCCATCAGCAATTGCTCCTCCTCGCCAGGAGAGGGTTGGGCTAGTGAATAGGTTGTTGGCTCCTTCCTACCCAAAGACGAAACAAAACTGGATGCAGGTGGCTTATTGCTATCAGATGCTTTTTTTGCACATATGAGTTGGCCTCGCTGAGGTACCTTTCAATGGTAGAAGCAAATGATTCCATAATTATTGAGCTACTTGATGATCTCTCACAAGACATTTCTGCTTCTCTGGAGCTGATGGACTTCACAGTCCCCTTCAGAAGAAAGCTTCCTAAATTGACAATTCTAAGTCATTCAGGAAAACATGAAGAGAGTCATCCAAGCTCTCCATCCTATGGAAGAGACATAACAAAGGAAGGCTTTTGTGTCACCTCTTTCATCAGTTTCATGCCAATCAAACCCACTGCCAATGCCCTGGTGGCCTTGTGGAATGGGTAGCTTCTTATGTAGTGTCACACACACACACAAACACACACACACACACACACACTTTTCTTTGTCAGTGCAGACTTGGGCTTGTGTCTGGACTGTCCTGCTGTGACACTCCTGAGGGCCCCTCCAGCCTTGCTTGTGTTTATGCACTCAAGTCAGCAGGGGGCTGGTTTTTTATAGCACATCATTTTGTTTCCAAACAATTATTTCTCCAAGTTAAAAAACCAAACCAAACAAAACATTCCTAAGCATCAGCCTTGTTTGCATTTTCCCCCCCAAACCACTCGGAAATACATTCTGCAGCTTTCAATTTAAAGCAAGTTCACGCGGGTTATTCACTTCCATTGTTTACAGTGCTAAATTTAAAAACAGAAGTATTTGTTTTCTTCTTTTTATAAATAATCCACATTTGGAAGAAAGGTGAAACACTTGGTGGAATAAAAGAAATGAAATAGAGCAGAAATCTGAATCAGGTGACCCAAGATCAAAACCCATTCTTAGACAGTTGGGCTGATCTTGGGCAAGTCAACTTTATCGCTCTAGACTTCAATTTCTTCTTCTATAAAACAAGAGATTTGGACTAGGTGATTCCTTTTTAATTCTAGATTCTATTTCCTTTGATTCCATTATTTGGGAATTAACAAGCCAGTAGAGTGTAGAGTCTTTGAGAATAGGGGTCATCTTTTGCCTTTGTACACTGAGGACTTTTCATAGTCATCTGGCATATTGTAGGAACTTAACAAATGTTTACTGATGGAATGGTTGACTTTATGCTGAAACTACAAATAGCCATGGCACCACAAACATATGCAAGAGTGAGGGATTGGAAAGCAGAAGAAGAGGAGGGGCCACGGAGCACAAGGCTATGGAATTCAGACTCCTGGAGAAAGGTGACTGATTCACTCCTGTCTTTGAATCACTAAATGTACCTCTCACTGTGCTTCATAAATGGGAGTCACCTAAGAAGTGCTTGTTGATGAATTGGTGGTAAATAATGATGATACTGGGAAGTAGTGGGACATAGCGGTGAATGGCTAGTCTTTAAATCAGGAAGACTTGAATTGAAGTACAATCTCTTACTCCCCTTCTTCTTCACAGTCTTTTCATGGCAGGGGAGCATTCAAGGGAACCCAAGAGGGGTAGGTTCTAGTGGAAAGTTCTGACAAAATGTGATCCATGAGAGAAGGAAATGGCACAAACCACCTCAGGATCTTTGCCAAGAAAACTCCATAGAGAGAAAGCTTGGTCAGACGTTGGGAGATAGTGGTGGACAGAAGGGCCTGGCATGTTATGGTTCATAGTCTAACAAAGAATCAGGCACAACTGCATGATTGAACAACTGTCTCTGACACCTACTGTGGAACCAAGGGAAAGCCTCTGAACTTCTCAGAGTTCTGACCAGCTCTATAGGACTAGAAGTTATGGGTGAGTTGTTGATATGCCTCACTGGATGGAGAGTACACATTCTTTGCACTGATGAGATCAGTAACCTCAAAGAAAACACATGATGACCAAAACCAAAATCAACCCATCACCAAAGGAAGAATTTAAATAAAATCTACACCTCCATGATTATGACTAACATTTCCACAAAGCTTAAAATTATGATCAATGATACACAGCCATTTTAGAAGAAAGGAGAAAAATTGGAGAGTTAGGCAAAAAATCCCATTATTAGACCCTCATAGACTGTCCAAAGTAGAAGGGATCTTAGAAATGACTAATCTAGTGTCCCTCATTTCAAAGATGTAGAAAATGAGACAGAGAGTGAGGGAGAGTGAATGGCCAAGTCTAATTCATAGCCAAGATGAAGCTCAGATCTGAGTCTTCTGATCCCAAGGTTGCCATTCTTTCATGTTCCCCATTACAAGCAATGTAAAACAAATTATTTCCTAGGCTCTCTGTAAAATCTATATTAGAATAATACAAAAAGATAACCACCTATTGTTCACTTAGTCCAGAATAAATATAATTAATGATTTGGTGGGGTTCTATTAAGTAACAATTACTTAATTCCCTTCCTGAATTCCCCCTGAAAATAAAATGTTCTCCCAGCTGGGAGAGTTTAATGACATTTGAGATCATTCATGCGGGAACTCCCTCCTTTTGTATAGATCTACTCATACCTCTCAGTACACTTTCATCTAGTCTTATTTTTTTCCATGTCATCCCATGAATATACCTCCAGGATCAGTCCAGAGATTGGAAACCTTCCTTGACTTGTGCCCATTTCACATATTCTAGGTACAAGTGTAGCACCCCAGATGCTTTTCTGTCATTCTTCACCTTTGCAATTTACCTAGTTCACCTCCTTTTCTGTTTATACATTCTCTTAATGATGGTTTTCAAGCCATAACTCTTGTGTAGGTAATCATTGGGAATGTTTTGAGCCTTCTTGTGCTAAGTTGGCCTCTTCTTACTGTAACTTGTGCCATGAACAATGTTAATGTATCCAAGACCTCAGTACCCCTTACTTCATTGTGACAGAGCATCCTGGAGAGACTCTGAATGTAGAAAAGAAGAGTTTCTGTGTTGAAAGAACTACTCAGGAGGATAATGATCTCTTTCAAATGCTATCCTGCTTGTTTTCTTGTCCTTGTCCTGTGGCATCCTTGAGGCCATTTTTCTGGGCTTTACATTTTTTAGTCTCATAGATTTTTTCTAGATTCTGATGTAAATACAATTCTTTTGAGTGTCTTTGGAGCTTATTGAAGGGGTCTTTACACTTCCAGGGCTTGTGTGGTACTATTTAGAAATAGAAGTATCTAGCATATCTTGCCATTATATATGAATCCCTTTGTATTCAATGTGGGGCATTTTCCATGATGATGATAAATTAAGTAGTGACCAAATGACTCCTTATTTTATGTTAACCTTAATATTGATAATCAAAGGATATGATTATCAACATTCCTTAGATAAATATAACTGTTTTTAAAAAGCTGCTACATATGGAGGCCAAAAGAGACTAGAAATTGCTCTGGATAACACATACTTATTCCCTGAGTCAAGGGGGAGGGAGGGACAAATCAAGAACAACATCTTTTTTCAGGATGAACTCATTTTCACAACATTACAGAGGACAATGGCAAAAGATTATGAACAATATTATTTCATTAAAGATCAAAAAGTAATAGAATGGAAAATAAACTTATAGATGATAGAAAAGAAGTACACACAAATTCAGTGTCATTTTTGTAGCCCAATAAAATTCAGGAAGATATCAGAAAAGGGCAATAGTATTTGAAATAACTAGAAAATAATTGGAAAATTATCAAGATGAACTCAAGACAAAACAAGTATAAATATTCTTTAATAATTGAAGAATATATATTATTCACAGTAGCATCATTTCAATAGAATAAATAATAATGATACCTATGTTCACTTAAAGATTTTGTGCCATCTTATGCATTGCTGGTGGAGTTGCTAACTGATCCAACCATTCTAGAGGGCAATTTGGAATTTTTCCTAATGGGCTATAAGAGAATGCACACTTTTTGAACCAGTAATAACATTACTGTGTCTGTATTCCAAAGAGATTAAAAAATGGGAAAGGACATGTTGGTAGAAAAATATTTATAGCAGCTCCTTTTGTGATGGCAAAGAATTGGAAACTAAAGAGATGTTTCTCAATTGGGGAATGGTGAAACATTGTGGTGTATGATGGTGATGGAATACTATTGTTCCAAAAGAAATGATGAATAAGCTGGTTTCAGAAAGAGCTAGAAAGACCTCCATGAACTGATGCAGAGTAAAACAAGCAGAACCAGGAGATCATCATACATAGCAACTGCAATATTGTGGAATGGTCAAATGTGATAGATTTTGCTACTAACAGCCATACCATAATGGAGGACAATTCTGAGGACTTATAAAAAGAATGTTACCCACCTCCAGATATGTCCTTTAAAAATTTTTTTTCATATTCATGATTTACCTATTTTAATTTATTTTTAAATTTTGAGTTCTAAATTCTCTATTTCACTTCTACCTCTTCCTCACCCACTTAGAAGGCAAGCAATATGATGTCAATTATGAATATTAAATAAGGCAAAACATTTCCATATCACAGAAAGGCAAGGCAATAAAGTAAGAACATTATGCTTCAGTTTTTAATTAGAGTTTATCAGTTCTCTTTTTGGATGTGGATAACATTTTTCATCATGGATCCTTCAGGAGTGTCTTAGATAATATTGATTGGAGCAGATAAGTATTTTGCACTTGATCATCATTACAATATTGCTGTTACTGCATAAAATCTTCTGGTTCTGCTTGCTTCCCTTTGCATCAGTTTATATAGACCTTCCCATGTTTTTCAGAAACCAACCCCTGCATAATTTCTTTTAGCACAATATTACTCCATTACAATCCCATATCTCAACTTATTTAGCCATTCCTCAATTGTATTGGCATTCCCTCAATTTCCATTTCTTTGATACCTCCAAAAAGAACTGCTATAAACATTGTTGTACATATACACCCTTTTCATTTTTTAAAATTTTTATTTATTTATTTAAAACCCTTACCTTCCATCTTGGAGTCAATACCGTGTATTGGCTCCAAGGCAGAAGAGTGGTAAGGGCTAGGCAATGTGGGTCAAGTGACTTGCCCAGGGTCACACAGCTGGAAAGTGTCTGAGGCCAAATTTGAACCTAGGACCTCCTGTCTCTAGGCCTGATTCTCAATCCACTGAGCCACCCAGCTGCCCCCATCCTTTTCATTTTTATGTGATGTGGAGCCCTGATTTAGAAGTCCTTCCTTTTCCTTGAAGGCCACTTTGCTTCTTCTTCATGTCCATAGATTGCAAGATTGGACCTGAACGGTCTCATTATAAATGCATGCTCCTTACCTGGAGAGTTTAATGAGAGAATGTGGGAAGCTCATCTCCATAATTAAAAATCAGCTCAATGGAAAGTTGTTTGAAATGGAGGGCAGCAACCTATAGATGCACTCCAATCTGGGAGGGCTGTAATCAGGATATGGTGGATTCCCTCTAATTCTGGATTTTGGATGACTTGTTGGATACATTATAATGAGGATTCCTGTTCAAGTGTGAATCAAACTAGAGGGCAGATCTTGGAGTTCCTTTCAAGTCTAAATTTTGAGATTCTGGGACCCAAAAGTGAGGTCTAGAGAGAGACAGCCGAGTTTAGTGAGTAAAAAAGTGGACTTGGAGTCAGGAAGCCCTGAATTTGAATCTTGCCTCAGACAGTTTTATGGCCTTGGCCACTTGACTTCTCTGAGCTTTAGATCTGTCTAATGCAAAAAGAGGGGTTTAGACCTGATGACCTCTAAGATGCTTCCATTTCAAGCTTGGTGACTCTATTCAGTCTTATGTTCCCTTTAACCTATAAGTTAAGCTAGGTAATGGAAATCTATATTTTTTGCACTCTTGTCTGTGCTTTATGTGAAAAACAAGTTTCTCAATTTAGCAGCAAGGCTATTTGCTGGCTGTTGTAAATCAATAAACATTGCCCTCCAAAGCCTGAACATCCTCTGACAAAATGGATAATTGCCATTAACTAGTTTGTCCTTGAATTGCCAGTCAACATCAACCATTTCCAGGACCCTTGAGGTAGGGACTTTCCTCTCTCAAGGATCCCCTCATTAGAATCTTTGTCCTGGAGCCAGAGAAATGGTGGCATTTCCCATCTGGATAGTACTCAGCCAGCTCCTAGTTGAACCAGCTACTGACCCAGGAAGATCATTAAGAAGATGATCTCTCAGGTGGGACATCATCAGACCTCTTTGAGACCCATCTGATTCTCTGATCCCTTCATTCAAAGTCATGGAACTCCTTTGTCACATGATCCTAATAGAGCAATTAACACCTGTATGTCAAGGAAGGCAATAGAAGGACTTCCTTTCCTGCTTAATGATCCTTAATCTAACTAGCTGACAAGCCCTAAACCTGTTGAAACTCAACACATTGAAAAATATACTGTTATAGCAGAGAATTAATTAGGGACCCAAAACAAGAGTAGCAGAAAGATATTTCTGACAGCTCAGTTAGGAAACAACTCCTTGGATTATGGGTTCCTAATGCAGGGAATTGGGAAAGGGAATGGTCCTGTCTTATTGACTTGCTGTCTCCCAGGGCCAGTACCGTGCTCTATGGGGAAGGATCCTAGTGCTGAGCAAGCCTCCGTAAAGCATTCATGGGGGGTGGGTCCAGATTTGTATTGAGGAATGAAAGACCCCCTCTGGAGCTACACAACCCCATGAATGTGTTATTGATGGCATCCTAGCAAATGAAAGGCATCACTCATGGAGCCACGCAAGTCAATGGCTTCAGTCTATTTCTATTTGGCTGCTGGAGGCGACAGCTCATTGGTGGTTTCAGCTACACAAAAGATCCCAAGGGTGAGGGAGCCTGCTGAAAAGGCAGACCATGGAGCTTTCAATAAACAGATTAAATCATCACAATTTGTTTATGGGAGTAGTTCTGCAGTGCCATGAAATTACTTTCTTTTTCATTTTGTACTGCATCCGGTTGCCTCCTGCCAGGAATGCCCTAATGTGTGGTCCAGATAAGTAGAAGATGATGAGAACAGGAAATGTGCTCAAGCCCTGCACAACCCAGATCAGCAATAAAGAATATTTTCTTAAGAGAAGATACCATGCTGGCACATGAGAATGATGCTGGGAGATCCTCCACGGCTGGAATGCAGACATGGGAGATTATTTCAGAGGCAAGATGGTGGGTCTTTGGCTCTCTTCAAGAGACACAAAGTCTCATCCTTATTCATGGAGAGGTGACCAAGGCAGGACTTCGCCAAAAGTCACTCAAAAGCTGGAGCCTCCTGGAAAGGAGCACACTATCAGAGCATTTTGGCAGTGGTTTGTATCTAGTTTATCTTAAAGCTTACATGCATTTTGATTCTTTTTCTTATTGCAGCATCAAAATATTGTTGTTGTTCAGGCGTTTGCAGTTGAGTCTGATTCTGTGACACGCCCCTCCCTCTCTCCAAGGTATTTTCTTGGAAAAGATATTGGAATGGTTTGTCATTTCTTCTCAAATAACAAATAGAGTTTAAGTAACTTTCCCAAGGTCCCATAGCCAGAAAGTTTCTGAGGTTGGATTTGAACTCATTTCTTCCCGATTCTAAGCTCAGCACTCTATCCATGTGGTCACAACATCCACAAAATAATTCTCACTTGCTAACTTTAACTGGATAATGGAGTAGCTTGCATGACAGATTTATTGATTAAAGCTTCAAGAGACCTCCAAACTTATCTAGTCTAATTTCCTCTCTTTGCAGATGAAAGAAACTCGAGCCCATTTGGGTTATTTACAATAACTGTATGGGCAAATGTATTCTTCCCTGGGTAAACCACCTCCGGGGTCTCATGTTTAGCTTTTGATCACATGAACGTAATCTGATAAGCTGGAAAACATCCAGGGGATAGGAAGCAGAATGGCGAAGGGCCAGGCATTCTGCTACCAGGGGTGTAAAGGAGAGCGAAACATGCCTCCACTCCCCCCTCTCGGTTGATGTAATCATGAAGTTTGAAGGGTGAAAACAAGATGTCAGTATGAACTTCTTTGATTAAGTCAAGAAGGGAATAGCTCATTGCCCAAACAAATAAGCCGAACATCCCCATCTCTTGGAGCTGGGAAAGAGCTGGGAGAATTGCCTTAGTCTGCCGGTCCAGGGGTGGAGGGCTCCAAGTTGAGAAGCTGAGTATTTCAGGGCCAGAGTTGGAGCCAAACCCTTCCAAGGGGATCAGGCTTATGGGGAGGACTTCTCTCTCTAACTGTCCATACCTGCCCCACCCCGCCGTGGAAACAATGGCAATGAAGACAGCGGACTAATAAAAGACAGTGCTTACAGTTGGGGGTAGAAATGAAGTAACTGGACCCATTGGAGGCAATACTTCCCACAGAGTGACATTAGATACGGGTAGCCAACCCAGTGAGGAGAGAGGCAGCTTGGAGGAACGTGGCCCTCCCCGCTGGAGAAGAATGATGGCAATTGACTTCTGTAAGGACTTCCGGGTCATAAAATGGCAGGTGCCGGGACTGAGGCTTTCCCACACGTGTTCTCTGCACACGGACTTCTCTGCCAAAGTGTCCTTTTTGAATTTTATTTTCCCTCCCTCCCACCTTCTTTCCTCTCCCAGAAGGCAGATAGTCTGCTCTAGGCGGGACGTATATTATCAGTGACTACGTATCACCCCGTGTTCGTAAGTAGAGCCCATGCTTGACCCTGGGAGAATGTGTGGAGAATGTGCTGCTCCACGTTTTGGAGGAGGGGAATGTTTGTAGCATGACTTTGGCTATTTCCTGTAGCATGAGCCTTTGTTAAAATCCGATTGAGGCTACTAGTGGCGGCTAATGGTGGACTCTGTGAGTGGCAGAACTCGAAACTTCGTGCTTCCTCTGAATCTCGTCGTAATTAGAGCTGGTCCCCTTCGGTGGGGCTAGACAGGCGAGCGATGGACGTTGGGAAGAAGCCCTGGACAGGATGCTCCGTGACACGCTATGTCAGAGAAGAGAAGATTCTGTGACTGTGTGCGTGTTGGCAGAGGAGAATGAGAGCTTCCTTCATGCTATTGAAATGTTCTCTTCTGAAGGAAGACTTCGGTAGGCTTGTTCTGCTTGATCTGGGAGGACTACTGGAAACGAGGGCCAGACTTTTCAGAGAGGCTTATTTCATCGAAATGGAATGCTACCTCTTAGAGCTCTTGACTTGAGGAATGGATACGTCTGAGAATACCAGTCGCTCTTTGGTAGAAATCTTCAGTCAGTCAGTAAGCATGTAGTAAGCACCTACTATGTGCCTTTCCTGACACCGAGTGTGAATCTGGCTCTTCCCTCCGTCGTTCCTGTTCTGCCTTCTGGGACAGATACAAGAAGTCCACGTCATCCTTCTTCCACACAAAAGCCCTCTCGATACCAGAACGGCTCCCTGCCTCCTAACTCTTATTTCTCCCATGCTAACTCTCTCTCCCCTCTAGTTCCTCCTTCAGTTGGCCCCCACGTGGCAGGGGCCCAACGTCCTTCACCATCCACAGTGGGTCAGTTTCTTCATTAAAATGGGGCATCCCAAACTGCACAGAGGATTGGAAGTGTACAGCTGCCATTTGCTGAAAAGGATTTCCCCCTACAGCCAATCTGATGAATTGCACAGCAGTTAGCGAGCATGGCTAAAGCGCCTACTATGGGCAGGCCCGGCACTAAGACCCAAACAACAAAACCTTCTCGCTGTTTTCATGGCGCTCAGACACAGCAGAGACGAGCAGGAACATACTGCAGGGGAGACAATGGATTTGCTCCTAACAAATCCTGGGAAGAAGCTTGCTTTTCCTTTGAGTACTCTGGTGTCCTTTCTGAAGCTCTGACCTTTGTCTTGGAGGTATACAAGCAAATGGTACCTTTCATGGTGGCTAAGGGGACCCACGCAGTGCTTCCCTTCACAGTGGAGAAGAAGCACCCAGGAGGGGCTCTTCTTTCCGCCATCCTACCACAACTGCATCTAGGCTGCTAGCCAGGAATGATTGGACTAAAGAGCAGGAAAACTTCAGGTGGGCAGCAGCCATGGCTTCCTAAGTTCATCGCCTTCCTACCTGGCCCCATCTTCTCACCGGGTTCAATGGGACTGTTTCTGAGCACGATTTCCTTCTTCTCTTTTAAGTCAGAAAATTAAAGCTCCCTTCCTGGTCACCTTTTTCTGCCCCAGCTGCTCTTCTTCAGACTCACCCAGAGGCTAGGAGCCTGCTGGTCCTGCTGGAATGAAAGCCTGGCATCATTTCAGAGCTGACTCATGGCAGGGAGAGGAAGATAATTTTCTCAGATGACCTGCCAGGGGAAGGTAGCTCACTTGACTCAAATGCAAACCTTGGGGCATGATCCCCACCAAGATAATATGCATTTCTGCTCCTGGGGTTATAGTTAATTGGGTAAAAATTCAGATTATGCAACGGGTTTGAACAGGAGGAACAAAGCAGAAGCTTCCGTAGAGGGCCTAGATGCCAGGAGTATTTAACTTTGGGTAACTATGCCTCATGGCTGTCATGGTCCTGGGTCAGTAACTCATCATCCTTAGCATCCTCTGCATCACTTGGGCAAAGGGATGTTTGAGCTTTCATAGCACTTAGAAAGTAATCCATGATAGGCACTCGGCCCCTCAAAAAGGACAGGATTTTCCTTGCTTCTCCGTTTTCTTTTCCATTTCCCTTCTTCTATTTTATTCCCCCCCAAGAGATAATAGTTGGATCCATCCCTTAAATCATCCATCTCTTCCTCCCCCCAAAAAACGTTTTTTCAGAGGTTTGACATTTTATTTTGTCTGTTATTCAGCACCTTTCCAGCCCCCAATGCCTGCCGATCCCTTCCTCCAGCACTGTATAATCGCACAAGAAATCTCTCCCTGAAAAGGAGGGAGCGGCCACGTTTGAGACCAGAGAGCCCCGGAGCCCAGGCCGGCTGTCCCTCCTCACGCGTTGCTGCCCTTCCTAGGGAGAATTCCAACAGCTCTCCAGTTTCGGGGCAGGGAATGGCTCCGTCCTGGAACATACGCCTGTTTGGGAAAGACAAGCTAGCGCGCTGTTTGGCATTTTGCTAAGGACCAGACCGGCCTCGGGATGCTTTAATTCCTGGATACCGAAGAGGGAGCACAGCGCGTTGTTCTCCAAGCCTCGTCCACTTCGTGCCAGCACGCCTTTGTGTCTAGACGGCTCCCTGGGAGGGCAGAGGGCAGCTGGCACGGCCAGTGGAGGATCAGCTGAGCAGTGCCGGAGCCTGGGCTCATGTCCGGCTCCCGAGGAGGGCTCCTGAAGGGGGCCTGAGCTGGGTTCTCAGATGTCCTGCAGCACATCGGAAGCCCAAGAAGATCCCGTTCGAGTTCCCGTCTCTCCGCTCTGGCCCCCTGCCTCTGGGGAGGCGGAGCCGCGTGGATCCCTGGGGCTCCGGAGTTCTGGGCTGCAGGAGCAGCAAAAGCTCCGCGTCCATGGGAAATCCAGTTCCTACGGGGTGAGGCCAGGGGGGGGGGGGCAGCTGAGAACAGCCCCAAGCTTCCGAGCCCCCCTCCCAGACGAGCAATCCGCAAAGATGTTCAGTCAAATCGCTTCTTTGCCGCTTGGAGTTTGATGCTCTGCATAGCAAATGCTCTCCGAACATTATGGAATATTTTGCATATTTAGCATCACGAATCCGATAAGGACGGCTGTCTTAGGCTTTGCGTTTAGCAGCTGCAAATCGGATTGGAGGATTGGTAGGAACTGTGGTCGTGGCGAGGTCAGACCGAGGTGGAGGAGGAGCTTTTCCTGTCTTCCTCCCACCCGACTTATAATCAGGGGCCATCCGTGACTGTCAAAGCTGTTAAAATGCTTTTCACAGGGGCAGCTGGGTGGCTCAGTAGAGAGAGAGCCAGGCCTCGAGACGGGAGGTCCTGGGTTCAAATCCTCAGACAAGTCACAACTCCAGTCGTCTAGCCATTAGTGCTCCTCTGCCCAGGAACCAACACTTGGGGTCTCTTCTAGGACTGACGTCAGAAAACCACTCCAAAGCCCCAGATGCTCCCTCAGTGGAATTCTCAGGCAACACCGAGGGCCCAGGACAGGCTTCCCCTTTGGTCAGGCCGTTGTCCAAGGAAAAGCTCCCTTTCATAGGATCCTTTGGGTTCTGAGGGGGAGGAGCTCTGGGATAAAACCAGCTCAAGCCTTATGATCTGCTTGTCAGAAGAGACTGAAGTGTGGAGTAAGTAGCCCTAGTCGCCAGCCTGCCAGGAAGCGGCCCGAAGGAGACCCATCTAGACCTCGGGCTCCGGAGCCCAGCCAACATGGCCCCAGTGCCGTGCGAGCCAACAGTGGCAGCCCACGCCAGGCCTGATCCAGCTCTTTTCCCTCCTGAACGTGCCCGTCTCACCAGCTTCCCTGAAGGCAGTAGACAAGGACGAGCTCGTCTTTTCGCTGCGAGCTTTGATTGAGTTCTGAGAAGAGAGGGCAGCGCGGCCACGGCATCAAGCGCGCATCCAGCCCCGGCCAGGTCCTGGGGCTGTAAAGAAGGGCAACAAACTGGTTTCTGATCCAATGGAGCGTACAGTGTGATGGGGTCACTAAGGCCCCCACTACGTGCAAACGAGGAAAAGGACACGTTGAAAATATTCAGCCAAGGAACGAGATCGAAGTGAGTTTTGGACGTGATGAGACTAAGATGCCTCACGGGGTGTCTGGTTTAAGGGGTGTATGGGTGGGGTATGAAGGGCAAGAGCACTGGTGCTGGAGGACTGAGTTCAAGTCCTGGTCCTGAACCTGAGCAAGTTCCTTTCCCTCGCCTAATCCTACTTTCATGATGTACCAAATGAGATGGTTGGATGAGATGATTTCCAAGATAGTCCATGGGTTGGGATTCTTGAGAGGCTTTGCTTTATAAAACAAATAATAAAATAATAATAAATAATAAATAAAATAAATAATGAAAACCGTCTCTGCTTCATAAAATAAAGGTACAGTTCAGGAGCATCTCCTTTGGACAATGACCTGTGCCTGCTTCCTCTGGTGAGAGTAGAGTATCGATGGAATGTTTTGTAAGGGTCAGATGAGTGCACCAGACCAGACATCTAGACTGTTTGGTGATAACTGTCTATGCGCCCCCTTAAAAGAAGAGGCATGTGGGAACTGGTGGCTTTGGCTGGCCATCTGTTGGGGTAAGTAGCTGGCTAGGAGTCCAATCAACTGCAGCTATATCATGTGACCTATTTAAGCCAGGCCCCATTGAATACTCAATGGACCAAACTCTATCTTCTGTGGTTATGACCAAGGAGAGCCACGGGAAAAGAGTTCCCACTAAAAATTGTAATAAATTTTCAAAGCCATAATGGTGACTCTCGTGCCTTCTTCAATGGCCCAGGGAGTTTTGGACCACATTCCCATAGCACAGATGTAATATCTTGGTTTCGGCCATTAGTGAACGATTTTCCATCTGGAAATGTGCATGTATTCTGTTAATGCCTGAGGTTGGGGTTGAATTTGAATATTTGAGAAGGAAAATCTTAGAGCGAGCTTTCACATTTTTCCTGTCTCTTACTGGACTCCAAGACCAACATCCTTCTTGATTGTTTTAAATTTCACGCCTTCTCTGCCTCACCTTCCCTCTTTTTCCATTCTCTTTCCATCCTCACATTTTCTCATCTATTGGCAATTAAGTAAGTCATATATGTTGGGAGATTTGGAGCATATTTGATAGATAACTTCAATTGGCTTCGAGTATATTCTTAAGAATTGGATTGCCTGGGGCAGCTGGGTAGCTCAGTGGATTGAGAACCAGGCCCAGAGACAGGAGGTCCTAGGTTCAAATGTGGCCTCAGACATTTCCCAGCTGTGTGACCCTGGGCAAGTCATTTAACCTCCCATTGCCTAGCCCATATCACTCTTCTGCCTTGGAACCAAAACACAGTATTGATTCCAAGATGGAAGGTAAGGATTATAAAAAAAAAATAATTGGATTGCCTCCCACTCCTGTCCTAAATTTGAGACCTCAGGAAGAATAAAAATATACACTGTACCAAATAAAATAGTCTCTGGAACATCAAATTACTTTTCATCATTAATGGTATCAAAATCTGGGCTAGCTAAGACCCCCTGGAGGCCCCCCCCCACCTCTCTATAATATCTCGCTAGCTCTTTTAGATATATCTATGTCTAATCTATACTCCTATTTTTAAAACATCTATTTATCTATCAAATATTTAGGGTGGGTCTTGCATAATACAACCTTTGATGACATTAATGAAGATCATGGACAATCAGCTCTTTCATTGACTATTTCATTTTATGATGTGCAAAGCTTTCCTCTACTTGGGTACAAGCAAAAAGAAACATTTAGGCAAGAGAAGATCCATAAAGAGTTAAAATGATGAATTTTGATGAGTTTTTTAAAATTCAAAACAACAACAAAACAGCAGTAATAATCTTGAAAGCAGACGAGATCACAATTAAGATGGTTACAGTTGAGAGACAGAGAAACTATCCAAATCTGAGTTTTTTGTTCATATTTATATTTTAGATTATTATTCGAGTTGTTATTTATAAAGCATAAGTTTAACATAATTGCCTTTCTACATTTAATTATTACATCTCTATGTCATAATAATCTTCATAAATATTTGGAGGCAATTTTGAAAAGTAAGTATAGTCCCTAGTGTTCCTGTTCAGAAATTAGCAAAGACAAATATCTCTTATTCGAATAGTCTTGTCAGGTCCTTAATTTATTTCTTCTTTGTCTTTCTATTAGATTTATCTAAATCTGAAAGAAGCATGTTAAAGTCAGTAATAATTATCTTTTTAATGTCTAGACAATTTTTAGATGTGCTATATTTGTTTCCAATATATATTTAAATGGACATTCCAATGGGATTTCAGGTCATCAGTTGAAGGGAACATGAGATTCTGGAGTGTAAAGCGAACACAGCTGTTACTGAAAAGTGGAAAGTGAGCTCTTGGGAGGTGGGTACTTAATGAGTGTTGTATTTGGCCCCCAAAGGGAAAACCACAAGCACTGGGTGAATAGCCACTTGAAACTTAATGTCAAGAAGTTTCCTTAAAATTTTAGCTTCCTAAAAGTATAATGACAATGAGAGGTTGTCTTCTCCCTCCATGGAAGACTTCAATGGGCTATAATATAGTGGAGAATCTACTCTTGTAGGGTTTGACATAGCTGGCCACTAAAATCTGAATGTCAAAGAACATTTTCCATTGCCATCTCTTTGCAAACCCTCCTGCTCTCATGTTCTTTTGCCCCCAGCCCTCTCTTCTCAACTCTGGAGCCATAAGCAATGTCACACCGCCATTTTCCCCAGAAAGGGTGTGTCAGACTACTTCTTATTGTTCTACTCATCAGACTTTATAATAGCAAAGCACAGACCGCTGCTTTTTCTGTTTATATCTCTACTGCCCAGCACAGTGTTTGACCCACAGTAACAGTGTAATAAAAAATAAACTGGATCCAATTTCATGACCAAATTCGCATGGTCCTTTCTTCCCCAGAGTTTCTCTCTTCTTAGCAAGACGCCTCACACAAAATAGGTGCTTAATAAGGTGATTGGTTGATAATTTGCCCATCTTGTCAATGACTTTCATAAATTGTGACACTCACTATTCCAATTCAATAATATTCATTCAGTACACTAAGTAATTGACTTTTATGTGGCAGTCACTGGGCTCGGTAAGCACCAGGAATAAAAAGGTAAAAGAATCCCTGCTGCCATGGAGCTTACAGTTTAATCGGGGAGGCAAAGGATGCAAAGAAAGGCTTAGATAGGATGGAGAGGAAATAATTGAAATGAAAAGGGGTTGGGGAAGGCTTCCTTTAGAAAGAGCGATTTTAGTTGGAACTTTAGGAAGTCATGGATGGCAGTAGTTAGAGCAGAGGAGGAAGAGCATTCTAGGAATTGAGGGATAGTTGGAGAAAATGTCTGGATTTAATAGATGAAATGTCTTATGAGAAGAATAGCCAGGAGGCGAGAATGAAGGCTGGACAGCAACGGAGACAGCGTTGAGGCTGTGGGCAGACTCTTCCGTGGCTATTGAGATAATCAAGGTAGGAGGTGATGAGGGTCTGTACACCTGGACACCCAGTTTAAATATTTGAAAGGCAGTTGGAGATGTATGATTTAAGGTCAGCAGAGTGTTTGGGGCAGAACAGGTAGATGTGAGAATCAAGACAGAGATGGCAATTAAATCCCGGGGAGCTGATGAGGTCATCAAGTGAGGTAGCATAGGGGGAGAAGAGAAGAGGGCCCAGGGCAGAGCCCTATGGGGTAACAGCTGTTAGAAGATGGGATCTGGATGGGTGGGGGGAACCAGCAAAGTCATCTGAGGAGTGGCCAGGAATAGGAGTGGAATGAGTAGAGAGTAGTATCTCAAAAACCATGCTCCTAGAGTAGTATCCCCCCCAAACTTCTGATGTTCTCAGAAGACAACATCAAGGCTTACTTCACCTAAAGGGAGGGCAGATAGGTATCACAGTGGATACAGTGCCAAGTCTGGAGTTAGGGAAGACTCTTCTCCCTGAGTTCAAATCTGGCTTCAGACACTAACTAGCTATGTGACCATGGGCAAGTCACTTCACCATGTTTGCCTCAGTTTCCTCATCTGTAAAATGAACTGGTGAAGGAAATGTTGAACTATTCCAGGATCTCTGCTGAGAAAATCTCAAAAGGGGCCATGAAGACTCTGACACAACTGAGCAAAAATTGATGGATCCATGCCACATTTGTACTGTTATTGTTATTGTTCTGCTTATTGTAGCTAGATGGTACTTTGGATAAAAGCTCCAGATTTGGAATCAGTAAGATCTGAGTTCAAATCTAGCCTTACTCATTATCTGTGAAACCCTAGGTGAGTTGCCATCTGCCTGCTTCAGTTTCATTATCTATAAAATGTGGCTAATAAGGCATCTGTCTCAGGATTATAGTGAGGATGAAATGAGATAATAGATATAAAATGCACTACAAACAGTGACATGTAAATGCTATTATTATTGTTATTATTACTTTTGTTATTGGCTTGAATGTGGTCACAAGCAGGGTGAGAGACAGATAGAATTTGGTTTTAAACCTTTATTTCCCAACACATATAATACAATTCAATAAACTTGTATTAAGTACCTACTCGGTGCCAAGTGCTGGAAATGCAAACCAGAAAAGGAAAGATGGCCCCTGCCCTTCAGGAGCTCAAACATCTAATAGGGGAGGATATGCTGCAAAAAGGAAGCTGGAAATGGGCATGAGGAGTGGGGCGGATGTTGGGTGGGGTCCAAACAAACAGGTTGCCAGTGGAAAATGGAGAGTCCAGATCAAAGATTTCTCTCCAAGGAAGCTTGAGAAGGATTTTGGTGCTCCTCCCAACCAGAGGGGAGAGGAAGGTGGGGTGGGGTTGATAAGGAGCTGAATATACAAAATGGAATCCATCAGCCTTCCAATGGGATTTCAGGTCATTAGTTGAAGGGAGCTTGAGGTTCTGGAGTGCAAAGCAAACCCAGCTGTTACTGAAAAGTGGAAAGTGAGCTCATGGGAGGTGGGTACTTAAGTGTTTGTTGATTGACATATTAGTCTCTAAAGATTGGATTTTCAGTAAAAAAACAACAACTGGATTTTTTGCTGCCATTTTGGGGCTGGGGGCCCTGCCTCCCTTTGTAGCTTGATTTCCTCCTCTACAAAATGAGGAAGTTTAATGTTTGAAGATTTCTCAAAGCTCTAAGCCACAGAGAAGGGCAGGTCTCCTGACTCTGAGCAGAGTGCCCACTACTCGACTGTTGTGGTGACAAGGTTTCGTTCATGCAGTTACTACAATAGGAAAGGCTTTTCTATGGTCCAGGATGAGCACATCATTATCTCTGGCATGTGATTCGTCGGGCTGCCAGAGAGAGCTGCCTATCCCATAAAATCAGCCTGGCCATCTGCCTTTCTACCCGTATCCTTTTATCCTCTTTGCTTGGCAGGTCTGGGCCCCCACAAGGCCCATTTCAAAAGGCACACCCACTTTACAAGGGTGGGACCTTCAGTTACCGTGAGCTATAAATTGATGGTGTTCATCAGTTTTAAAAAAAATCACTCCTTCAGAGATTAATTGGCAGCCAGCTATGAGCAAGGATGGGATGTAGAAATACATACCTGTCTCCTGGGAAGTGGCAGGAGCATATCAGAGGAAAGAGACAACTGGAAGGGAAGAGGTCATTCTAATGGGTCCCTTAACCATCTCAGCTGAACTCATGATTATCTCCAGTTCTGGCTGACACTGGGTACCACTGTGTGCCGATGTGCTTATTGGGAGTGTTTGCACACAAACAAACAGAATGACTGCAAAGAGGTGATAATATACTTGAGAAGAGGAAAGAAGGGCAAAGGAAACAATGGAAGACCCCACCGTCTGGGAAATACAAGAGAGGCCATCTGCCTAAACTCTTCAACTTATTTTTATTATTTAACATCTAACATTTACTCCAACATTTTCAAAAACGAGTCTTGAATTCTCTCCTTCCTCCCCACTCCCCCCCAAATGGTAACTCATCGGATACAGATTTTACATGTACTATCATGTAAAATGTTTTTCCAAATTGATCCTTTTTGCAGAAGGAAACGCAAACCACAAAATAAGAAAGTAAGTTGTTAAAGTTTGCTTTGGTCCCAATTGAGTCTCCATCAGTTCTTTCTCTGGAAGCAGAGGACATTTTTTATCATGAGGCCTTTGGGATTGTTTTAGATCATTATATTGGGGAGAATAGTTAAGTTATTCGCAATAGTTCATCTTCCAGCATTGCCATCACTGTGTTCAGTGTTCTCCTGGTTCTTCTTGCTTCCATTTACTCTGCATCCACACATATAAGTCTTTCCAAGTTTTTCTGAGCTCGTCCTGCTCTTTACTTCTTCTAGTACAATTTTACTCCATCAAAACCAAATACTTTAACTTACTCAGCCATTCCCAATTGATAAGGATTCTCTCATTTTCTAATTCTCTGACATGATGAAAAGAGCTGCTTTGAATAATTTAGTACATATAAGTTCTTTTCATTTTTAAAAAAAACCTCTTTGGGATACAAACCTAGTAATGAAATTACTGGGTAAAAGGGTATAGACTATTTTATAGTCTTTTGAGCATAGATCCAAATTGCTCTCCAAACTGGTTGAATCAGTTCATAGCTGCCCCATTAGTGCTATAGTGTCTCAATTTTTCCATCTTCCCCCAAATTTTGTAATTTTCCTTTTCTGTCCTAATAATTAATCTCATAGATGGGGAGGGGGGGGAGATATCTCAGAGTTGTTTTAATTTGCATTTCTCTAATTAATAGTGACTTGGAAAATTGTTCACATCAGTATAGATAGCTTTAATTACTGTATCTGAGAACTGCTTGTTCATATACTTTGAAAATTTATCAATTGGGGAATGACACATCGGATGCATTTCTCTTTGTATTTGAGAAATGAGGCCTTTATTGGAGACTGATTGTAAAATTTCTTTTTCACCATTATGATTACTGTTTATTTTCCTCTATTCTGTTTCCCCACTTTTCTCTTTTTCTTTTTTCTTTCAATTTTATTCATCCTTAAGTGTCTAGCTTCTGACCACTCTATCCCCTAATATGCCCCCTCTTCTATCAGCCCTGTCTTCTTTTATCCCCTATGTCTCCTGCTTTCCTGTAGGGTAAGAGAGATTTCTATACCCATTTGACTCTCTTCCCTCTTCGACCCAATTCTGATGAGTGTCAGGGTCAAGTGCTCACCTCCTCATCTCCTCCACTTTTCCTACCACTATAAAAGCTTTCATGACTCTTTTATGTGAGATAATTTATCATATTCTATTTTCCCTTTCCCTTTTCTCCCAGTGCATTCCTCTCTCACCCCTTAATTTAATTTATGAGATATCATCCTATCATATTTAACTTATACCCTTGATCTCTATCTATGTTTACTTCTTCTAACCACCATAAAAATGATAACATTCATAGGAATTACAAGATTCATCTTCCCATGGAGGGTTAGGATTTAACCTTATTGAATGTTTTTTGATTTCTCTTAGTTTATCTTTTTATGCTTCTCTTGAGTCTTGTATTTGAGAGTTAAATTTTCCATTCAGCTCTTGTCTTTTCATCAGGGATGTTTTAAAATCCTCTATTTCACTGAATTTCCATTTCCCATCCTGAAGGATTATTCTCAGTTTTTCTGGGTAGTTGATTCTTAGTTGAAATTCTTTGCCCCATGAAATGTCATGTTCCAGGCCCTCTGATTCTTTAATGTAGAAATGGATAAATCTTGTGTTATTCTGACTGGTTCTACAATATTTGAATTATTTCTTTTTTGTTGCTTACAATATTTTCTTTGTGAACTGGGAGTTCTGGAATTTGATCACAATAATCCTGGGAGTTTTTCTTTTGGGATTTCTTTCAGGAAGTAATCAGTGAACTCTTTCAATTTCTGTTTTTATTTTCTGGTTCCAGAATATCAGGGAGGTTTTTTTCCTTGATAATTTCTTGAAAGCAGATATCTAAAGCTATTTTTTTAAGATCATAGCTTTTGACATCTACTCCTGGATCCATTTTCTAGATAGTTGTTTTTCCAGTGAGATATTTAACATTTTCTTCCATTTTTTTGACTTTGCTTGATTTTTTTATTATTATTATTTTTAAATTTAAAACCCTTACCTTCCATCTTGGAGTCAATACTGTGTATTGGCTCCAAGGCAGAGGAGTGGTAAGGGCTAGGCAATGGGGGTTAAGTGACTTGCCCACGGTCACACAGCTGGGAAGTGTCTGAGGACAGATTTGAACTTAGGACCTCCCATCTCTAGGGCTGGTTCTCAATCCACTGAGCTACCCAGCTGCCCCCAGTTTGATTGTTTCTTGATGTATTACAGAGTCCTTAGCTTCCATTGGTCCAATTACATTTTTAAGGAATTGTTTTCTTCAGTGAGCTTCTGCACCTTTTTTTCATTTGGGTGGTTCTGCTTTTTAATAAGTTAGTCTCTTCAATGGATTTTTGTGCTTCTTTTGCCAATTTGCCAATTTTATTTTTTAAGGTAATATTTTGGGGGCTGACTTTGTCAAGCTGTCAACTTTTTTCCTTCATGATTTTCCTGCATTGTTTTCTTTTATCTCCTTAATTTTTCTTCTATTTCTTGTTTGATTTTTAAAATCCCTTTTGAGCTCTTCCATTAATTCTTTTCAAGATTAAGCCTTAATTCATGTTTTCCTTAGAGGTTTTGGATGCAATGGTATTAACTTGTTGCTTCTTCTGAGTTTGTGTTTTGGTCCTCTCCATCAAAATAATTTTCTATGTTGAGTTTCTTTGTTGTTGTTGTTGTTGTTGTTGTCATTGTTTATTCTTTTCCAGCCTTTTGTTTGTCTTTTAACTTTAATGTTACAGATGGATGCTCTGTTCTTCTGATGAAGGGATCACTATTCTAGGTTTAGTGTTCTTTGTAAAGCTTCTTTTAAAGCTACCTCTGTGAATATGTATATTTTCAGTTCTTCCATGTTGGTTATCATCTAGGGAGACATGTGCTTAATATTCTCCTGGTCCATTTTCTTGTTTGTGAGCAATCACAGGCACTTTTTTCCATCTTGGAACTGTGACCAACATCCTCTGATCCTCTGTGGCTGCAAGAGCTTCTGGGTTCTAGTCCTCCTTCTCACCCTGGAATCTAGGACTGGGGCCTGGATCTGCACATGAGCAACACAACAGAATCTTGAACACAGATCCAGCAAAGAGAACCTGTATTCTTCTTTGAGCAGTTGTATGATCCTCATTACTGTCTTTGGATGAGAACTATGAAAGCCATTGCTACTTATTCAGTCATTTCCAAAGCCTGTGCTGATTTGCTGAGGTGGGACTTGCGTTGTCTGTGATCCACTTCCACCCTGATGTGATAGATCATTTGTGCTCATTTTGGGCTAAAAATTGTTTCACCCAGTCCTTTTGTGGGTTCTGCCACTCTGGAATTTGTTTTGAGGTATTATATCAAAATTGTTTGAAGGGTAATTTGGTAGACATCATAAAGGTCTATGTACTTTCTCTGTCATGTCTTGGCTCTTCTCCCTCAACTCTTCAATTTATAGAGGAGAAAATTGATGTCCAAGAAGAAGAGGATTTCTTTTGAGATCACACTTGGTCAAATACTACTATCCCAATTAATGGACTACAACGTAGCAGAAATATTACATTGCACAATTTTGATGTTGAAGGTTAGGAGATTATAATGGTTCATTTTTGTTGTTATTTTTGTTCTTAATGAAGACAAAATTTTAATGATGATAGACATGACTATTTCTAGCATTTTGAGAACCTAACATAGACTACTGGCTGCCATGACAAGGGGCGCTCTACCACTTACTTTCCAGAGAGTGGGGAAGGGTTGGGACACTAATGGATGGGATCCATTATGTATATATGAAGGAAAGTAAGTCAAATGTATTGTAGATTCATGATTTCATTTTTGCAATATCTTCTTTTTCTTTATATGTAGAAATGCTTATTTTGTTTGGATTTGTAAACATTTGGAATAATAATAATTTAAAAACAAAGAAATAAAAACATCAAAACTACACTATAACCCAATGAAAACTGATTTAATTAAGCACTAAATGGTTCATTTTATCCTAAGGGTAACTAGTTGAATATTGGAATTTTTTCATGCAGGAAACCTAAAATGATGACCATGGTAAAGTTTTAATCAGCAAGTAAGATAACTAGATATGCTATCTTATATCTAGTATAGAGATAATTAACTAGATAAGATTACTGCAAAACAGTGTGAAGCATAGCTTTATAGAGGGCTTCTCTGTTGCTGAGCTCTTTGAAAAGGATCCCAAGAGAAATCACTCAGCTCTCCTTTTATATGTCTGCTCACCTGAGAAACTTCAGACTGATGACTTAAGGGTGTGATATGAATTTTTTCCTCATCTTTCAAGTGAGGAAAATTATATGGCCACGTGCAAACACAAGCAAATACAGTATTCTATACAGTACATCCATCCCCCCCCCAAATATGTACAATTTCATCTTTTCCATCCTGAATGTCAAGAGAAAGCATGTAAGGACATGCATAATTTTGCCATTTTTCTTTTCTTAGAACAACTCATGTGGCCAGAGTACCCACCAAGTGTCAGCTGGAAAGCCACATCTCCTTGGATAATATTCATTGTGATAAAAAATATTATTGCTGAAAAGAGAGTTCTAAAAAGCTCGAAAAGGAGAATGTGCATAGTGTTTTTATTAGAATTTACTTCAGCAAATGGGGCTTCAGCATAGAAAAATTCTTATGACCATATTTGAGAATGCTTTATGTATTAAAGGATTTATCAACAGACATAAGAATTAATGATGATGACTACTACAACAACAGAGGTGCAAGGCAGTGTAATGAGCCCAGGGATTTCACTCACAAGATTTGAATTCAGGTCCTTATGATTCCATTTACAATGTTACTTTTTACAAACTGTTTGAATTCTCTTGGCCTCGGTTGCTCAAATGGTATAATCACTAGTAATTATTAAGCATATACTATGCACTAGAGAAGTGATACTATGTTGTAAAAAAAAAAAGGGGAACTATGCTTAGGTCCAAGAAGACCTGGGTTCAGGTCATGCTTCTGACCCATTCTGCTTGTGTTTTTCTGGGAAAGTCACTGACTGAGCAGATCTGTGTTGCAGACAGCTTTAAAGCCAAGACTCTAAGATGAATTTGCCAAGAAGAGAAGGTGCTAAGCTGCTTTGGGAGGGAGGTTCCTTGTGAGGAGCTACCTCCCTACACAATGGAATCCCAGGTCCAGTCCACATTGCTATATGGCGGTCACTGTGTCAAGTACTGGAGACAGAAGGATAAAATACAAGTCAGGCTCTGCCCTTAAAGAGCTTTCATTCAAACGGAAGAGAAAATGGGTCTTATGTACATAAGGGACTTCAGAGGCCGCCTATTCAATTCACTCACGATAATATGAAGAAACACGCTCAGAGATGGTTAGAGGCTGACACAAAATACACCCACAACAAGTACACCAGTGTTTAGAGACAGAGAAAACAACACGGCTCTCCCCCAGCTCCCAGGGCTGCTGGGAGCATCCAAGGAGATGATGTGGCTGACGTGCCTTCTAACCACAAAGCACGGTGTATGTGGCAGGAATGGTAACAAGGATGAGAACCACAATCATTTAGATGAAGAGCTATCACAAGTCTCAGCTGCGGCCATGGAGCCCCCTATGGACGGCGCGATCCTTAATTCCCTAAATCCAAGAACTGGGATCCTCTCTTTGAATTGGGGGTGTTTTATTACCCTTAGGGGCCTCCCCATCATTAGAGTGTGAATGAAATGAGACAGAATTGGGAGCAGCGAGCCTGGCCATGGTTTCTCCTGTTCTGGTGGGGGAGTTTTTGTTTTTTATATTTTAGGGACAGATGTTAGTTAGTTAGTGCTACGAACAGATTAGGAATATCTGCCCGAGTTTTTAGTGGTCTGTGCCCACCCATGCCATGGATATGGGAGAAGAAATGCCCCTGGAAACAGAAGCTGATGTTTGGAGTTTGGGTGATGGGATCTTTCAGTCTAGCCCCTCCTTTGAGAGGAGTCATGGGAATGGAGTTCACTTATGGAGCATCATCTCAGCCCAAGAGACTCTGCCTGTCCTTTCCTGGGAGAAGGGCTTGCTTTTCTTAGGGAGCCAGAGAGGCAGTCATTCACAAAGTAACCAGCTTCTACTATGGTACCTATACTGCTTCCCCATGGAAGTGTAAGATCCAAACCGAGCCACTGCTTCAGGGCTTAGGGGACCTGGGCCATAGAGGGGAAGGGTGCTCAGGATACCACTGAATATCCGAACCACAGGCAGATTGAATGAGATCTCAGTCACCAGGAGGGTCAGTAAGTAGGACTCGGGCAGAGGAGGAGATGATATGAATTATCAGTGAAAGAATCAGTCCCTAAGTTAGGAGAGATTGAAAATAATGAAGGGATAAGGAATGCTTATTGGGTATAATCTGGTGGAGAAGACAGGAGAAGATGGGATTAAGATTCTGGGTGTAGGAGATGGTCTTGGTGGGGGAAATAAATGAAACCCTTACCTTGTCTTAGAATCAATACTGTGTATTGGTTCCAAAATAGAAAAACAATTAGACCCAGGGAATAAGGGTTCAGTGACTTGCCCAGGGTCACAAGCTAGGGAGTGTCTGAGGCCACATTTGAACCCAGGACCTCCTATCTCTAGGCCAGGCTTTCAATGCACCAAATCACCTAGCTGCCCCTTGGTGAGAAGTTAAGTCAATGCTAGTTAATTTATTAAGTACCTTCTATGTGTCCAATGCAGTGCTCAAAACTAGGGGAAAGGAGGGTTATCTGCCAATCAGAGAGTGGGGGATGATAACATCTCAAGATTGTCAAGGAGTCCCCATGGAGGGTTATAACTTAAACAACAAAGTATGAGGCAAGGTACGCAGGGGTCAGCATACATAGGTGAAGTTGAGAGAGGTAAAAATTTGGAACTAGAAACCAACTGATCAGCAATACAACGATGGTTTTGTTGCATTGAGGGCCTGGTTAACATTAGATAATATTCATTGATATGGCCTAGTCAGCACAGTTGAGTGGCATTCTCCAGCTCCATTCATGGGCATTCAAGTAGAACAGAAGGAGTTTGGCGGTGGAGCCATTAGGGTTGGGATGCACCAATTCACCAAAGGGCTGAGATGGAGACATGAAGCAAGTGAAGACAGAATGCAGACATTGGCCT
The DNA here is from genome assembly GCF_027887165.1 of Monodelphis domestica. Lineage (NCBI taxonomy): Eukaryota > Metazoa > Chordata > Mammalia > Didelphimorphia > Didelphidae > Monodelphis > Monodelphis domestica. The sequence goes on along the minus strand of NC_077227.1, from coordinate 4,130,452 downwards.
GAGAAGGGAGGGTGTCGTAGAGGGATTGGAAGTCATTGTGAAGACAGTGAACTTGTTTTAGAAGAGTAAGGAATAGGGAGATATGGAATGATCGGTGACTACGATAGGATACAATCATTCAGAGTTCTAGCTATTAGAAATAGAAAAGGTGGGATGATTCCAAGATCGAGAATTTAAGCAACATTATGTGTAACTGAGGCAGCATGGCGGAGTGAATAGTTTGAGGAAATGGAAAGTTAAGGTGGTAAAGAGGGTTCGCCGCTCACTGCTATGGGAGGCACTGTTGTGGAGAGGAAGACTATAGAACTCCGAGAGAAATGAGGGAAATTGACCAGTAAGAGCCATCATAAGACAGCATGGGTGAACCTCACAGAAGGGGAAGTTGAGCCATGCTGGCAGAGGGATATTTTGACATTGCCAGTAGGAAGAATGGAGTATTCCAAGTCCTCCAAGACCATTTTGTTGGACCTTATGGAAAAAAAGGTACAACTAATAGAACCCTTGAAAAAAAGATAACCAGGGCTTTGGTCTACATTAGGCAGGAAACTCTATCTTTCCCAGGGCCAGATAATGGAAGGATCAGGAAAGCAAGGGGTTTAAACATGAAAGGAAGATTAATTTTAGAATAAAAAATTCAGAAGGTACCAGGGAAGAGATGGGAAGAACTGTGGTAGGTTGTTGGATGGAGAAAGGTTGAGGTGTTTGGTGGGAAGAAAATAGGTAATGAAGGTGAAAGAGAGGGTGGTATATTCTCTTTTTGATATCCTTATCTTCCATCTTAGAATCAACACTGCATATTGGTTCCAAGGCAGAAGAGCAGTAAGGGCTGGGCAATGGGGGTTAAGTGACTTTCCCAGGGCTACACAGTTAAACAATGTTTGAGGTCCGATTTGAACCCAGGATCTCCCATCTCTTATTCTGGATCTCAGTCCACTGAGTCACCTAGCTGTCCTGGGTGGTGTATTCTCAAGAAGATGGGAATTCAGTATCACTGAGATTGTAGAGTAAGAGATGATTGAGTTTGCCGGCTTCGAGAGAAGAGTACGAGCAGGTGGAAAGAGGTCAGTAGAAGTGAGTAGGTGAATAAAATGCTCATCTTCTTGCCACCTTCACCTCGTGTACTATTTATGTAGTAGACACATAGGTTCCATTGGCACAAGGCATTGGAGGATATGTGTAAGAAAAGACTTTGCTAAACATTGAGAGGACAAGAAAATGTCTTGAAAATAATGAGATGCCTTCAAGAGGATGGGTCCTTGTTGTTATTCAGTATTTCCCCCCTAGAAAGTAGAAGCTACTCAATTACCCTTCTGGCCTTACTCTATAAAGACAGAAAACATTGGTATCTTAGTGGTGGGTGGCAGTAGCATGCATAAATTAATTTTGTAAATTGAATTAGAGAGAAGGAATATTATTGTAGTAAACCACCACTTTCTTCCTTTCTAGTCTCAGTTCCATATTCCTTTGTCATTGTTCTTTTAACGGTCTGCCTAATTGCTGGGGTAGTGCTGCTGGCTAGAATTTGGGCATACAATTATACTATTTTATGCTGCCATCCAGGCTTCGATTTTGTTTTTATTCTTTCCCTTAAACTTGATGTTTATGTCTTTGTTTAAATGACAACAGCTAAAGAAGATGTCTCTGCTCCCAGTTGGGAGCCAGCATGATGAGTGTCCAGGGCCAACCTGTTTCTGCTTCCTACCATCATCAGTGAAGGGAAAGATCGCTCATAATTACCACAGTCTTTTTGTCTTCAAATTATAATGAGTAGGCATCCCAGAAAACATGACATGTGTATTTAGAATAAAATATGTGTGTTTGTAAGAAAAAACAAATTGAGAAAATGAAAGGGAAATCCCCAGAGTAACCAGTCTAGCCACTAAAGCAGAGAGAGAGGAAAATGCATGGAAAAATGGGATTGTTGAGGACAATTGAATGGAGGAAACCACAGTTCATTGGCAGTGATGATAATAGCTAATATTTCTATGGGGCACTTGAACCTTTGCCAAATGTTTTATCTGTATTTGAGTATCAAACGTGCCTAATGAAGTAGGCACTATGTCTATTATCCCCATTTTGTGGTTGATAAAACCAAGACTTGGAAGTTAAGTGACTGGCCTATGGTCACACAGGTAGGAAGTGTCATAGGAGGGGGGTGCATACAGGTCCTTTGTTTCCTCCATGTCATGCACCATTTCCTCTACCACCAATCAATGCCTAATATTTTTAGCAGCATTCTGATATGATCTCTCTCATCTTTCTTGAGTTCCAAATTAAGTTTGGGAAGAATCCATTACCTCTTACATCCCAAATGCAGACAGAGCCCCATTTTTCTGCCTCTCTCCCTTCATATCAGTAACACAACATTCACTAGCTCACGCCATTGTTTTCAATTAAGAATGAACACAAATTATGAGGGAGGTGTTGCTGGTCATCATTTTATACCAATAATGAGATCACTTTTAAGGAACTAGAAGTAAGCTTAAAAATAGAGCCATCTTGAAGTGTCTCTTCATCCTTGGCTTCAGACAGAGAAGGAAATTCCAACACTTCACTGGCTTTCCTTTATCTCTAAGTGTTGCTCCTCAGAAGCTTGAACTGGGCACAGTCAGGGAAGTGGGAGAGAATTCAAGCTACCATGATACCACTGTCTCAGTTTTACGGCACCAAACACGTAGAGCATCTTCCTTGATCTCATTAACAATTGTCAGTTCACCACCAAGCAGCTAATGCCATACATTCTCTCCTTTTAGCAAAACAGAAAGCAGACACTCCACAATGAAACTCTCCTTCCTGAAGTCTAATGCTCCCTCCCTGGATTTCATGGCGGGGAATTGATAGTTTCTTCAAGGTCCACGATTTCTACACATCCACGCAGCTAGCCTCTGGGAGCCTGCTCTTGCTTGAAGGGAGCTTGGCCTTCCTCAATTCCAGTGACATTAAAAAGGAGCAGATGATTCACATCAGTATTTCAGACACATCTATGGGAATTGCCCTATTCTTGTGCCTTGAACTGTATTAGACCTTTATGTTTTGCATCATTTATTGATCATAATCTAAGAATGTTCTCCACTTTCCTCCTTTCCTTGAATGAAATTCTAAGTAGAGCTGGCCCATTGGAAGAGCTCCTCAGACCCTCCAGCCACAACCATGGCAGCATGACACAACAAGGAAATTGAAGATATAGAACACTGGCCCAGCCAAATGAATAGAAGCTTTCCATGTTCATCTGGGTCAAGAGAGAACAGTGGCTGGTCCACAATGGATACACTTTCTTCCAAGGCAAAGAAGATACATGAAAAATGGTGAACATGGCATGGCAGAGTATAGCAATGGGTGGATTTCAGAACTGAAAGGGCAGGAGAGAACAAGAAAGAGGAATGGAGTCTGGGGTAAACCTATGTAAAAACAAAATTGAAGAGACAAATCTGAGATTTAGCCAATACAGATGTAAAGGTGCCATGTTTTCAGAGGTCATTGAGTAAGAGTTATAATGACTTCTTGTGGTCCTTGGAGCCTCCCTTATCTTTTAGAATATAAGTACTTATCAAGTTCTCTTTTACACATGTATGCTCAGTCCCTAAAGCAGTGTGTGACACACAGCAAATGCTTAATAAAATCTTACGATTGCTCTCTTAATACCAGTGATTCTCTCTGTCTCTGTCTCTCTGTCTCTCTGTCTCTCTGTCTCTCTGTCTCTCTGTCTCTCTGTCTCTCTGTCTCTCTGTCTCTCTCTCTCTCTCTGTCTCTGTCTCTGTCTCTGTCTCTGTCTCTCTCTAACTTGTTTGTATCAGTACTGTCTATATTAGCTTGTAAGCTTCTTGAAAGCAGCAACTGTTTTTGACTTTTTTATATACTCAGCTCTTCACAGAAGCCAGAAGACGCTTAATAACTATTTGTTGGAATGGTTTGACTTGTCTCTGATGCTCAGTGGGGCACCTTCTAGGCATCTGATATACAGTCAGAACACAGATCTGACATTCCATCTTTAAGACAGATCTCCATTTCTGTTAGTCATGGGTGGGAACGGGGGAGAGAAAAACATCCCTAATCACAGCTTCTTCATTTCCTCCTTGCCTTGACCATATCCCCATGGCCTGCCATGCCATGTATTATAGACATGAGCCCAAGGAGGACTGGAATGATTTCAGAGAATCACAGCCTTATGATGGAGTTCTCTTTGTCCCAGCCTTCACTTGCTTGGCCTTCCCCAGGCAGTTCTTTATTGGCCTGGTTGTTCATTGTAAGATGAAAGAGGATGAGAAACTGGCATTTGCCTAGTGGGATGTTGGCCTTTTAGGTTTCATTAAAGACGTCAACATTTGTCACACCAGGACTTCTGTCTTTGCAGCTGACAATCCTCAGGTTAATCTCTGGAAATAAATCCACAGCTTGGCTAGAAGCCATCATTGCCTTTTGCCATCTAGGATCACCTTTCGCAGAATATGACCAAGTGATCATGTGTGGATTTCAAAGGTTTCATGGCCCCATTCATAGCCAAAAGTTGTGGAGTGCATTTTACTACACTGCTTTCAAAAATGCTAATGAGGGTGGGGGAGAGAGAGAGACAGAGAGAGAGAGAGACGGAGACAGAGAGACAGAGAGACAGAGACAGAGAGAGAGAGACAGAGAGACAGAGTCAGAGACAAAGTCAGAGACAGATACAGAGAGACAGAAACAGAGGGAGAGAGACAGAGAGAGGGAGAGAGACAGAGAGAGAGACAGAGAGAGGGAGAGAGAGAGACAGAGAGACAGAGACAGAGAGACAGAGAGAGACAGAGACAGAAAGAGACAGAGACAGAGGGAGGAGGTGGGAGAGGGAAAGAGGTGGGAGAGAGGGAGAGGGTGAGGGAAAGGAAGAGGGAGACAGACCGACAGACATACAGAGAAGAGAGATGGAGAGAGAACAGAGACAGAGACACACACAGAGAGACAGAGACACACACACAGAGATAGAGAGAAATACAGAGACGAGAGAGATATATAGAGACAAGAGACACAGAGAGAACAGAGACAGAGACAAAATCAGAGACAGATACAGAGAGACAGAAACAGAGACTTCCTCGTGTACCTCAGAGAACAGCTGATAATGACCCAGCTCTGGAAAACCTTGGGGAATGGGAACGTTGTTGAACTCCAGGAGTTCATGTGATTGAGATGATATATTTCTGTGGATGCCTGAGCATTTGGAAACAACGATAGTTATTCACAGAAATGGAATCATGTAGAGGCCATCAGCATCCTCTTGGGAAAGAACAATCCCCCAAACCCTGCTGCATCTGTGAGAGAAATATAATCAGCCCATAACTTTGTTTTGATGACAGTAATTATATGATTTCAATGTATATGTCTGTTTATGTCACAAACATTTGGGATAGAACTTTCAAAGAAAAGAAGATGAAACTTTATGAATACAACTATAAACACACACTCGTTGGTTCTTTTGTGTTAACCAACTCCTTGCCATTAGGTCGAGAACCGAACACTTGATTAATTAGAAATGATGGCAGAGCTTATCTAATTTCATGCCCAAATATGTTGATCTCTCGCCTTCCCAGGAAGGACAAGAGGGAGAAGAGAAGGATTAGAAGGTTGTCTGGGCACACTTGAATCTTTCTGATGGAGAGTTTTCAGGATTTTGAAACAGCCAGCTCTAAACAGGTTCAGCCCATATGTTGTGCCTCCTTATAGATGTAGCCTTATTAGTAAGCAGAATAGGTGACTGCCCACATGGTGTGCTTTAAGGGATGTGCCTCCTACATCTAAATATATCTCCCCTCCTGCCAGAGCCTGAAATAACACCATTAGAGATTCACTCCTTTGGGTAATGAAGATTTGTAAGCCGTTCAGAGCAAGCACTCAAATGTAGGTGCCTTTGGGGAGGCAGCATGGTGTAGTGGAGCAAGCGAAGTACCTCGAGTCCAAGTTCATCTCTCACTTCTGACGCCAATCCCACCCGTGGCCTTGGCTAAGGTACGTGGCCCGAGTCTCCTAATCTGGCAAGACTGGAATAACGAGCAGGGAGTTTCAAGTTGGAAGGAAACCCAGATGATCTCTAATCCAATCCACACCTGAACAGTCATTCTCTCCCAGCCACCAGCAAGAGGCCACGTAGCTTTTATTTGAATTCACTTCCAGTGAATCCAAGCCCATGCTGAAGGAGTTCACTTCCCTTTGCAATCGTGTCAGAAAGCCCCACTTACGGCTCAGGGAAATGTGCCTCTCCCCTCCTTCGCTTCATCGCTAGTGGTTCCAGCGGGGTGGGTTAAGCCAGACAAGTAGGATCTTTCTCCAGGGGGCCCATCCACTGAATCCTTAAAGATACATGCCATGTTCTCTATCCTGTACTCTAGGGAACACACACACACACACACACACACACGCACACACACGCACACACACGCACGCACATTCTTAGTGCCTTATAGTCTTCTGCCTACCTCACGGGCTTGTTACGAGGCTCAGAAAAGACAATGCATGAAGAGCGCTTGGTCCACTAAAGACAAGACCCTTTAAAGCTCACTTGTTCCTGTTATGCTTAGGATTCACGCTAGCATCTTGTTTCTTAGACCTTCACTGAGTGCCACTTGAAAGTGAGGTCACTGGTGAGAATTACAGTGGCCATGATCAGACAGCAGCACGATATAGTAACTGCTGATTTCACATCTAGACTCTGGGATCTAGTCCTGAGCTCCCACTTTCATTAACAAAATAAGGGCTCTAGAGAAAGACTGGCTGCATCTCCTCCTCAGAGTCCTCTGCGTAGCTGTGAGGACTTAGGAGTTTTTCTTCCTTCATGCCATTTTGATTACCCAGTATTCTTCCCAATACCCCAATCAGGGACTCGGACTGGGGCTTGAGGAAATAGTGGGTCCTCTCCACGCTGGAGATATTCATGCAGTGGTTTGATGACCGTTCTCTTGGGCATGTTGACAATAAGGTGGCACCCGAAGATCCAAGGTCAAATCCTGCCTCAAACACTAATTGTTTTTATCCTGGACAAGGCTTTTAACCTCTCTCTCTGTTTCCTCGTGGAATTAATAGCATTTACGTTGCAGAACTATTATGAGGATCCATTGAAGAACCATATGTAAATCGGTGTATTTAGGGTTTTATTTAGGGGTTCTGTTATGTATGAGTGTGCTTTTATGATAATGACCAATATGGAAGTTTGTTTTGCATGACAATAAAAAGAAAATGAAAAGAGAAAATATATGTAAAGAGCTTTGGAGACCTTCAAGTGCTATGGAATTGCTAGTAATTACGTAGGAGAGGGGACTCTTGTTCAGGCATTGATTGGAGGAAATGTCACTGACATTCTTCCCGGCTTTGAGATTCCATGTGGACCAGCCCAGCGTTTGGAACTGGAGCTTTGCAATTTTGCCAGGGTCCTGGTTGCTCAGAGAACTCTCCTTTGGATGAGAGATTTCTAGGTACTGAAAACTCTGATTTTGCTTCTCACTAATGGTCACTGTTACTTATTTCTTGTAACTCAAAGACCAGAAAAGTGTTTCCCATCCCTGTAGCATTGGTTCCTCACAATAACCCAATGAGGCAGCCAGGACAAATCTAATCATCACCAGTTTACACATAAGGACACCGAGACTTAGTAGCAGACACGGTTCAATAAGGGGTGAGTATGGCAAAGCCCCTTAGGTCTCAGGACTCATCTCAGGGCCAGGACTTTTCCCATTACACCCAAGCTGCCTCTGGCACTTACCACTTTTGGCACTGATCTCAGAAGTATTCATTAGCATCAGCACTTTCCAATTGAAATCTGGGAAATGGTTCAGAATCGATGATTCTACGAGAAGAATCGCCATTTCACTGGTAACTTGCCATCTGCACAGTCAATGAGTGAAGCTGGAAGAAAGACTGATGGCAATGCCAAGTCAAGGGCAAAACTGTCAGAAGCTGCTCCTGGCTAAGCGTTGGCCTGATGGGTTTCAGAAGAGCCTTCTGGAAATCGGAGGTGTGGCATCTTTAGACATTGTGAAAGACAACCACAAAAGCTCCAAAGACAATGGACCTAGGACAGCTCCCTGGGTGGGTGCTCCTAGAGCCTTCTTTGTTCAAGCTCCTGCACACCCAGCTTGAGGAGCAGGTCTGGGGTGGGATCTGAGCCCTTTGGTGGCTGTTCAGCAGGATGAAGGGCCCCCTTTCCGCAGAGCGCCTTTCTTTTTTTGATCTGATGGCCAAGATTCTGTTTGAAGTCACTTGCTCAGTGACAGCGTTTGGCTGAGAAACTCTTTCATACGTTCTCACATGAAGTAGCAGGTGCTCCTAAGCAGAAACCCCCCTGCTGCTCTCCAGCTGTGTAAAGGACGTGCTCTCCAATCTGGTTAATCATTTAATTGGCTACTTTAATTCTGTTCTTCTTTTCAAGATGGAATCCAACACTTTACTGGAATCCTGTCCCTCCTCTGCCGAACTCTTAAGATGGGAGGATAACTGAGACTGCATAAGACATCTGTTCTGGGCTTTGGGTGCTAATTACATTCTTCTATGATTGGGGGATCCAGACATCTCGTGGCTTATTCCTCACAAAAGACTGAGGGGTCAGGAAGGAGTGGCAGGCTGCAAAACCTCACCTTTTCACATCAGTGTGCCTGATGATGTCATGGAGTACCCTGATCCCTGGTGAGAATGACAGTAGACATGACCAGAGAACAGCATACCTACTAACTGATGATTTCACATCTAGTCTCTGGAGTCTGGGCCCCAGCTCTAGGGCTCTAGAGACAGGCTGGCTACATCTTCCCCCTCAGCATTCTAGGGGCAGCCATGAGGGTTTAGGGGGTTTTATTCCCTCAGCTTGTCATTGAGTCCCCATTCAAGAATATTCTTCCCAACATCATTTGCCAATGCTAGTTAACATCTTCCCTCTGAGCCGCAGGGCAATAGGACATTAGGAGAAATTCCCATGAAGAATTTCCATGTCTTACTCTGCTGTTCTTGGCACCAAACAAGACAGATAATGTGAGGCAGGGAGTTCAAAAGACCAGAGTTCAAATCTCCGCTCATCCTCTAGATTGATGTAGGATTGGGGAGGGGAAGAGGCCGCATGTGTATTCCTTCTCTTGGCCTCATTTGCTTGTAAATGGAAAGGTGGAGGAGATGCCATGATTTCTCCATTCCTTAGTCCCAGGGCTAAGACTGTGATTCTGTGAAAGCATTTAGGCAGCCCAGAAGCTGTCCATCTCCCCATTTGGCCTGGTGGACAGAATACTGTGTCTCAATACTTCCCCAAATGAATCAACAATTCCCCAAGAGACCCTTTTCTCAGTAAAGAATGGAGAAAGTAAATCTCTCTGCGACATGAGTTCTTGCAGGTCAGGAGGAATTTGTACCCCTGAATCCTTTAATATAGCCTTTGAGCACTTGGCACATGGTGCTAAAATTACTGTCCTTGAAATCACTCTTAGAAATCAAAAGAGAACTAAAGATGCCATTAGGTCAACATGACAACATCCTGCTTGCTGTGCAGTCACTCCTCTAGCCACTTTCTCCATCAAGTATATCTCCTTGATAGAGCAGGCGTTAGCCCTACTTGATATTAATTCTTTTTTAAAAACCTTTTATTTTCCCTCTTAGAATCCATACATACTATGTATTGGTTTCCAGGCAGAAGAGCGGTGAAGGCAAGGCAATTGGGGGTGAAATGACTTGCCCAGGGTCACAGAGCTATGTAGGAAAGCTGGAGATCCTTCTGCTTCCCGATGACCATTTCTTGGAAAGCAAAGTTAGACTTATATTTGAGTCCTGGATCCCTCGAAACATTGAAGTAAGAAAAGTAGGAGTGACAGGTAGGCTTCAAGAGAATGGAAATGACACTGGGTGAACCACATCCTGGCTGCACATACCTTGGTTGCAGGAGCAGAGCACAGAAGAAGAAGGGGCTCAAGTCTACAGTCACTGGAGGAACCAGGTCTGGTTTGGAAGCTAAGATTATGCACATGGACACAACAGAATCAGCCAGTCTCTGCTCACCGCCGGCCCCTCCACAGCACATTTCTTACATCGCTTTAAAGACAATACAGAAAATAACAAGGATGACAGATGGCCCCCAAACCTACTATATCTGCCTCTTCCACCTTCCCTCCGCCCTCCAACCCTGAGACCTCAGGGCCCTACAGAGTCCTTTGGTCTCTGGAGTACTCTGTGGTATATGCTCTCCTTAGAAGGAAAAGCAACCTGTTGGTTAAGCTTTCTCAAGAGAGGGGGGGCCTAAGAGGTCCCCCTGCCCTAGCACTGTCTAGTGAAAGCCTCCTTTATGCTAGGGCCTTATGCAGAGGTGTTTCGGTTCCTTTATTGTTTTCTTGCTCAAAGGATCCTAGATTCAGAACTGAAAGGAACCTCAGAGATCATGGAGGCCACACCCTTCTCTTGGGGTTGAGCCATTTTTTAGTTGAATCTGCTTTTGGGGATTCTATTGGGGATTTTCTTGGCAAAGACACTGGAGTAGTTCCTTCTCTATCTCATTTTCCAGATGAGGAAACTGAAATGAGTAGGGCTAAATGATTTGTTCAGGGTTTCACAGCTATTAAATGTCTGAAGCCAGATTTGAACTTGGGAAAATTAGTATTCTTGACTCCAGGTCTAGCATTCTGTGCACTGTGGCCCCACCCTTCCTTTTAGAAAAGAAAAAAATAGTCCCCAGGAGGTCATTGATTTCTTTCCTTCCTTCCTTCCTTCCTTCCTTCCTTCCTTCCTTCCTTCCTTCCTTCCTTCCTTCCTTCCTTCCTTCCTTCCTTCCTTCCTTCCTTCCTTCCCTCCTTCCTTCCTTCCTTCCTTCCTTCCTTCCTTCCTTCCTTCCTTCCTTCCTTCCTTCCTTCCTTCCTTCCTTCCTTCCTTCCCTCCTTCCTTCCTTCCTTCCTTCCTTCCTTCCTTCATTCCTTCCCTCCTTCCTTCCTTCCTTCCTTCCTTCCTTCCTTCCCTCCTTCCTTCCTTCCTTCCTTCCTTCCTTCCTTCCTTCCTTCCTTCCTTCCTTCCTTCCTTCCTTCCTTCCTTCCCTCCTTCCTTCCTTCCTTCCTTCCTTCCTTCCTTCCTTCCTTCCCTCCTTCCTTCCTTCCTTCCTTCCTTCCTTCCTTCCTTCCTTCCTTCCTTCCTTCCTTCCTTCCCTCCTTCCTTCCTTCCTTCCTTCCTTCCTTCCTTCCTTCCTTCCCTCCTTCCTTCCTTCCTTCCTTCCTTCCTTCCTTCCTTCCTTCCTTCCTTCCTTCCTTCCTTCCTTCCTTCCTTCCTTCCTTCCTTCCTTCCTTCCTTCCTTCCTTCCTTCCTTCCTTCCTTCCTTCCTTCCTTCCTTCCTTCCTTCCCTCCCTCCCTCCCTCCTTTCCTTCCCTCTCTCCCTTCCTTCCTTCCTTCCCTCCCTTCCTTCCCTCTCTCCCTTCCTTCCTTTTTCTATTCTCCTTTCTTCCTCTCTCTTTTCTTCCTTCGTCCTTGGCTGCCTGCCTAGAATACTGAACTAAGAGATCCACAAGGAGGGAAGTTTACTGGAATATTGAGAACATGAAGAGGAAGTCATTAAAACTAATAGAAGGTGGATGGGAAGCAGTGGCTAAAGAGCAGGCCAAGGTTGACCTTTGATCCCAAAATTAGGAGGGAACCACTGGAGACATTTGAGTGGAGGAGTGCTTTGCTTTAAGAAGATCATTTGCAACTTAGTGATCTACGGGTTATAGTGGGGAGAGGCTGGAAGCCGAGAGTCTAATGAGGAGAAGAAGCTTCTACAAAAATCTAATGAGGAGAAGAAGCTTCTAGAAAAATCTAGAAAAGACGTGATGATGGCCTAGCCTTGGGTTGTGTCCATGTGAATGGGGAGAAGGAAGAGACATAGAGAAGCAGAACCAGTGATTCCTGACAATGAATTGGATGTGTGGCTGCACGAAGAAGGGAAGAACTACAGAGTGCTGTAGGGTAATTCCCTCAGCAGGGAACAGCTGTGATGGTCAGACATTGGGTAGAAAGAGCTAGGAGTGACTTGATACAGGATGGGCAAGGCAGACCATTCAAGCCAAGGGGCCCTGGGCTAATGGTGGATCATAGCCAGTTGTTCTCTCTCAGATAGAGGGGACCAGGGAGACGAGGTAGAATTTCTGGGTTAGTAAATCTATAGTTCTCCTGTTCTCGGGCTACTCTTGACTAGAGTTTTGAAGGAAAATAGGAATATTTAGAGGAAAAGATGAGGAAGTGGGGCATTCTAGTCATGAGGGAGAGCCTGTGCAAAGATCTGGAGCCCAGAGATGGAGTGTCACGAATGCAGAGCCCAGAGTTCAGTTTGGCTGCAACTCTCACCTATAGGATTGGTTTCTTGGCCTCCTCCCAAGATAGTGAGTTGGGAGGCACTATTAGAAGACATCCTCTGTACTAGCCCAGGTTTTGCCCCTGGCTGCCGTTGGTGCCAGGTATTGGCAAGAAGCCTGACAAGTGAGACTTGGGCCTGGAGAGGTCCTGGCGTCTAGAGCGTTCCCTGTCTGGAGGCTAAATTGTTGTCAAAGGTTGGAGCATTGGCGTAGCCTCAGGTGGTTTGGAGAAACAGTTTGGGAAAGTGATTCCTTTCTTAGGGCTACACATCCCTGTTCCTCTGTCCAGGGCTGGGGTGCTGCTCCATTGGGACTTGTGGAGCCAGACTCCTGCAGGTTCCACACTGAAGAGGAGGCCCAGCCCCATGGTGTGAGAGAGCCAACCTCCTCCGGCTGAGGGTGGAGAAGGTGGAAGCAGAAGGCAAACTCCTTGAGGAGAGGACGCGTCTCTGCCCCGCCAAGATAGGTTTTCATGGCTGGCTTATCAAGTTAAACATTATGTGAGCAGAGAAGGTGGGAGTCTTTGTATCCGGGAGGTCCTCTGCAGAAGACACTACAGCGTTGTACTGACATGGGTAGAAAGAATGAAGCATCCAGGCCAGGCCAGGGATGGAGGAGCCCAAATCTAGTTCCTCAGCACTGAACCAACGTCCTCACCCCAAGCTTCCGCCCTCTTTGCTTCTGCTAAACAGGCTCCAGGGAAGCCTCCAGACTAGAGCAGCTTCTTGGAAATGACAGCCCTGGTTAAAAGGGGCTTCTCAGAGAAACGGGGAGCCCTTTGCACAGTGAAGATGGCAAATCATTTCTTTCTCCAGAATGAGTCAGCACCTTGAGGGACTTGACGAAGCCCCTATAAGATGAGCTGAAGGCGTGTCCTATAAATGGGATTTTATCTCGCCAAGTATTTCCTTTCGTCTCATCTCTCTATTCTTTATTGATTGGGCTTCCCTGGTAGTGATGCTGACCTAGTCCTGGAGGGTTTCCCTGGCTTTCCCCACTGCCCAGCGCCATCCACATAGAGCCTTCTTTCCTTTAGTAACAGTCTCAATACAACTGCTCAGGTCAATCTATCAGGGAGGGAGGCTACATTATGGCGGTCCACTTGGTCCTGCCTCAGTGCATCTTCCCACTGTCCATTTTATGCAGTTGTTGCTTTATGCTTCTTGAAATGAACTTGTGTGGAATTCAGGGGGGAAAGCCAACAACATACGAGTTCTCTCCCTCTGGTTGGACTCCTCCCCAAATGAGTCATCGTCTTTGGCTCCTTCTTTCTGCATCTATCCTGGCAAAGGAGACTTAGTGATGGAGGCCCCCCGAAGGTCCCAGAAGCCGTCCCATGTCTTCCTGACAGTCCCATGTCCTACAGTGAAGTCCAGTCTTCTGTCTGACAAGAGTCAAGTGAGGCAAAGGCAGCGTTTGGCCCAAATGGAACACATTCTAGGAGGAAATGCACATCCCGCCATGGTTTGGAGAGATGGCGTGCTTGGACGTGGAGCACTGCACACACTCTCCAGGTTAGCTTGGCTTCGATGCTTTCTTTATTCCAAGCTAAGGTCCCTGGGCTTGGGAATGGGGTCACAGGAGAACCTGAAAATCCTGTTAAAACAGGAATTAAAGAAGGCCACATCTCCAGTTCTCCCGGACACTTCCTCCTTGGTCTCATCAGTGGGGTGACTAATAACCATCGTTCCTGAGATTTGCCAAAGGTGAAACTAGCCTACATTCCCTACATGGGGGCTCCCCTCTCACGACCTAGGGAAGCTCTCCATTCTCCATTCCTCTCCTCCCTTTCCCCCAGCTCTGGGCTTCTCTTCTAAGGCACTCAGTAGTATCCTATTAAAATATCACACCTTTTATTGAGATGAGATGAAGCTGGCCCTGGGTGCTGAGGACACAAAGGTGCTTCACATGCCTTAGAAGCAAACACATGTGATTGTATAATTAGATTTCAGAAAGGCAAACGGCTGATTTCCACAGAAGCAGCCTAATTGTGACTCCACACCACACCTCAGGGCTTTGTGGGAGAAGGAGCGTGTGATTATATTTCAGGCCCAGCACCCCATCATCTTCGTTGGAGATTAGAGAAATGCCTTTTTTAAAGACAGGTTACCTT